>NC_092149.1:19022836-19207836 GCF_045791955.1 Oncorhynchus clarkii lewisi | reverse complement strand
ACCCCATCTTGTTGCTCTCTCCTCCCCAGGCTCAGGTGAGACTTCTCTGGGGTGTAAGTACTGTGATCGTAGCTTCAGGGTGGAGAGGTCACTGCCGTCCCACCGGCGAGATCAGGGAGGAGAGAAGCCCTACCAGTGTAAACGCTGCTCCAAGAAGTTCAGTCTCAAACACCAACTGGATACACACCATCGGGTACACACAGGTATTATATCCCCCAGTGTTTGTGTGTGTGTGTGGGGGGGGTGTAGGTGTAGGTGTGGGTGTGTGTTTCAATTTGTCAGTCATTGTGTATGTGCTTGCCTGCTCACTCTCAATGTCAACCCCAGGAGAGAAGCCGTTTGAGTGCCGTCTGTGTGGCCAGCGGTCAAGGGACTACTCAGCCATGATCAAGCACCTGCGGACCCACGGCGGGGCCACACCCTACCAGTGTACTGTCTGCCTGGAGTTCTGTAGCAGCCTGGCTGCCATGCAGAAACACCTGAAGAACCACCCGCTGCAGGACTTCCCCCCAGACTGGAACATCAGCAGCACCTACCTGTATACATGCCATACCTGAACTAGCTTGAAGGCAAATGTAATGTCAACAGAGAATCATTTTACTGCCAAACAACTACATCTCAGGGAAACTAACTCATAGCATGTAATGTACATACATGGTAAAAAGACACCAGTTACCGTAGCATTTATCCATGTACTCCAAAAGTGCATGGAGTACGTCAATGCATATTTCCACCACTAGAGGGACACTGGGTCTCAGAAAAGAATGTAAAACATGTCTTGCATCAACAGCATTATCATTATCAAGCACAGTATTATTACCATTCTATCGTGGCTGCAGCTGAAGTCAGTCACTTCCAAGAGACAAGGAAAGGAAAATCCAGACTATTTAGAGGCAGCAAAAAATGTGTCCTTGTTTCATATGAATGTTTCCATCCATGTTTGGCCATTATCTCTCTCAGGACGACTTGGAGCAATTGTTTTGTACTCAAGTTCTTGATTTTCATTTAGCCATATGTGTTTAGTACATTTAGATCTTGTTCGATTCATATTTACAGTGCCTATAGAGTCTGCACCTCCTGGAATTTTGCGTTACAAAGTGGGATAGAAAAATATTTTATAACATTTTTAAAATCATTAATCTACCCAAAATACTCCCTAATGTCAAAGTGAAAAGAAAATTCTACACATTTTTACAAATTAATAACAATTAAATAACTAAAACATAGTAGCTGCAGAAGCAGTAGCCTAAATGAAGTAAAATGTGTCTTAACAAATCACATAAGTTATATGGACTCCCTCTGTGTGAAATAATAGGGCTTGACATGATTTTTAACCACTACCCCTTGCTCTGCCCTCCATACATACAACATATGTAAGGTCCCTCAGCCAAGTATTGAATTTGAAGCACAGATTAAACTACAAAGACCAGGGAGATTTTTGAAAGCCTCATAAAGATGACCAGGGATTGGAAGATGGGTAACAATAACAAATCAGACATTGAATATATCTTTAAGCATGGTCAAATTAATAATTATGCTGTGGATTACGTATTAAACCACCCAGAAACATCAAAGATGCAGTCGTCCTTCTGAGCTGCAGGACATTAAGGAAACTGCTTAGGGATGTTATTATGAGGCCATTGGGGATTTTAAAACAACTACAGAGTTCAATGGCTGTGATGGGAGAAGACTGAGGATGGATCAACAACATTGTAGTGACTCCACAATAATGACCTAAATGACAGAGTGAAAAGAAGAATATAAATAATCCAAAACACGCATAAAGTAATACTGCAACAACAACAAAAACATGGCAAAGGAATACACTTTTTGGCCTAAATGCAAAGCCTTAAGTACTAATCTAATCAAGGTATATTAGTGTCTTCCACTTTGATATTACAGAGTATTTTGTGGAGGCCGTTGACCAAAAAATACAAATAACTCAATTTTCATCCCACTTTGTAACACAATATAATGTGAATAAATCCAAGGGGTGTGTAGCCGTTCTATAGGCACTGTCTATTTGCTTTAGCCCGTTGCTATTTTAATGATAGTATTGATATAATAAATGTACTCATTTGGCAGATGGCCTGTTTTTGTATTGAATGTAGATCCTCACACAGTCACACCCAACAACAACAAAAAACAGTAGCCTGTCAAACCTTTGATTTGTTTTGGCATACATTACACAGCAGCTGGCATGCAGAGTGGATTTGTAATTATTATCTCTTCAGAGAATAAATGTTTTAAATAAATATTTATTTATTTTTTGACAAGTTGTCTGTGTCAGTGTTCTACCATTTTTACCTACAGTTCTTTTTAGATAAAACAATAATCTCATTATTAAACAATATCTAACATCTTATTCATCTGGTCCAAACAATCCTCATAATTTATCTGAACTATCTATCTGAAAAGCAGTATTCACTAATGCAGCACTTTAAACAATCAACGCGGTCAGTCTTAAGTAAACGAATGTTCTACATTTAAAATTACAGTTGCTTATTATTTTAAATTAAAATATCTTAGGCGAATATAATCAGTTAATGTGGAGGCCTGAGAGCATCTGATATCACAGAGTAGTGATCTGATCCTGGCTCCCATCACACTCGTTCACTTCACCCGTTCCTCTTGGATGTTGTCTATAGTGAAGCCCCCACCGTGCGACGGCCGCTTCTCCTTCTCCTCCCTTTGCCCTATTCTCCGTCTCTCTCTCCGCCCCGTCAACACAGTTCTCCGAGTCGTCGCTGGCCTTGGAGGGTGCGAAGAGCGTACACTCCACCAGGACGTTAAGCTGCTTGGTCTCACGGGCGCTGCAGTGGAACCGACGCAGGTCCACCTGGAAGGAGCCCTTCTCTAGGGTCATGCATGGCTCACATCGAGCCCCCCACTCTATCAATTCAATTTAAGGGCTTTATTGGCATGGGAAACATATTTTAACATTTGCATAGAAAGTGAAGTATATAAACAAAAGTCTATGTCTCTATGCAGGAGACATTCGCTTAGCACATCATACCTGGTAGAGGAATACAGTCAGCCAATCCAGTCACTGCATCTGGAAATGTTTAGCAAACAAGCTACTGAATACTTGTTTATAAATGAGGCCCCTGGTCACTTCAACACTGTGTTAAGGACAGTACTCCAAAAGTGCTCACTCAACACATCAGCCACAATTAAAAGGGAAAGACACCCATATCTCTGTTGCCTGCAGTTATGCCAAATGTCTCCATTTTTTTTATTGGTTGCATTTTGGGCATTTCCTGATCCAGAGACTCTCTTTGGAAGGCTTCTGCCTAAAAATAAAACCTGCCTGAATAATTTATACATCTTGGTGTGTGTTTAGTCACTGCCACTTGCATAGTCAGGGACATCACATGAAGTACTTTCATACAAACATGTTCCTAGACTACTCCCTAGTCTAACTGGAAGCAACCCACCAATCAAGAACCATATAAAACCATGTGCAACAGAACCACTGCTGAGATCAGATATACAGTCTGGAGTTGTCCTGTGAACAGTGTTTACAGCAGTAGAAGGATTTAGTAGACAGATAAAGACAGTAGGGTGGGGGAGAGATTTTGGCTCTTAACCTGTCCAATCAAACAGGGCCTGTTGCTCTAAGCCCCTTTATCCTCTGTCTCAGCAGAATTGTGATGGTGTCCCAACCTAGCACCACACTGACTGGGGACAATAATAATATAAAGTATAATTTTTTATCCAGAGAGCAACTTACTGTTAACACACATATGAGGTGAGTGCAGGATTTGAACCCAGAGCCATGCTATAGTGTCCGCACCTATGTGTCCATGCTCCGACTTATCTTCTCTAAACCAGTGCACATAAAAACACATGGAAAAACAATGGAGTCCACCTGGAAAGCATCTTGTCTTTATTTGGTGACACGAAATACCTCACTGGGGCCCACCCATGAGGTTGTTCTTTCAAATATTATTTAACTCCTTCAGCACAAGGAAACACAAACAACATTTGAACAAAAAAATGTAATGTAATCTGTTAAGAAATACATATTATATATGAATTTTCCTAGTAAAATGTTGGCACTCCGAACACAAGGTAAAAGGTAGCCAGGTCGGCCTACACTCAATCCCTACAGTCTAGGCATCGACCATTGGTCAATGCGTATGTCTGTCTGTCGAAGAAAAAAATACTTGCTTATAATATCCTTTAGTCTGGTTACACACATTTAGCTTTTAAACAGTGGCTGTCTGTGACGTTTATACAATGATTATTTTTTATGAACATGGCCTTATTTCTACTACAGCATATTGGATAACTGTCATTCATATTCCATTCACCCAGTTCAATGTAACAGCGATAGGTTAAGGCTAGTGCATGATACTCAAATTGATTCCATACCCACAATGAGGTTGATACAACCTAACCTATGAATGAAAGTTTACAACATACAGTAGGTGCACAGGTCAAGAGAAATCTGAGTAATCAAGGTGACAGACATTAACACATTCAATACCGCTTTGCACACTATTGCCTGTATCTAGCTGATCTAGGGTGTAATTACTAGTTCAACAGTTGCAAACGAGAGTTTATTGGACAAATTCAGGTATGTTTATACCAATTTCGTTCTGTTTGCTTCCGTTTAAGAAATGTTTTTCAACAGAATTAGTGGAATTTATACACCCCTGATCACACACAAATACAGTTCACTTTCATAGCAGCCACATACAAACAGCATGATCTCTTTGTTGTATAATTCCTTCTTGCATCTACATGCTCTCCTCCTCTCACCTTTTTCCCTTCGCTTATGGACTTCAGTCCACAACACCATCAGCTTTCTCTGACCTAATGAAAAACACTTTCCAAGCCAAACCTTCATAACATAACTGTTAAAGCGTCTTAGGGACAGCCCCCTTTTTCATTTTTCACCTAAAATGACATACCCAAATCTAACTGCCTGTAGCTCAGGCCTTAAAGCAAGGAAATGCATATTCTTGGTACCATTTGAAAGGAAACAATTTGTCGTTTGTGGAAATGTGAATTGAATGTAGGAGAATTTAACACAATAGATCTGGTAGAAGAAAAAAACAACCGTTTACCACCATATTTGAAATTCAACAGAAAGGTCCCAAATCTAGCCATCTCTATGGTTGTAAATCCAATGGTAGAGAGAGGGCAGCAGTGTATGTGCAAAGATTCAGACTGATAACTTGAAGTATGAGCAAGCTACATGACATTTAGAGTGAAGTCACCCAGCAACATTTGGGCAAATCGTGAAGGACACATTTGCATGACATTTTTCTGCAAGAATATCGTCAAATATGTATACTTGCACTTTGATTTAGCTTTTACAGTATTCGTAGCCATATTGTAAGTTCAACATTTGTAAAACACCCAGATTTCATAACTCTCCATATTCTTGCAATTTTTGTCCAAAGGAAAACGCTTGCTGTCGCACAAGGTTAGCAGAAAAATTGTGCGACAGATATAGGGTTATCGCATACTCCTGTAAAGCCCAGCTCATTGGCTATCTACAGTTGAAGTCGGAAGTTTACATACACTTAGGTTGGACACATTAAAACTCGTTTCTCAACCACTTCACAAATTTCTTGTTAACTAACTATAGCTTTGGCAAGTCGGTTAGGACATATACTTTGTGCATGACACAATTTTTCCAACAATTGTCTACAGACAGATTACTTCACTTTTAACTCTAACTGTATCACAATTCCAGTGAGTCAGAAGTTTACATACACTAAGTTGACTGTGCCTTTAAACAGCTTGGAAAATTCCAGAAAATTATGTCATGGCTTTAGAAGCTTCTGGTAGGCCAAGTGACATAATTTGAGTCAATTGGAGGTGTACCTGTGGATCTATTTCAAGGCCTACCTTCAAACTCAGTGCCTCTTTGCTTGAAATCAAGGGAAAATCAAAAGAAATCAGCCAAGACCTCAGAAAAAAAATTGTAGACTTCTACAAGTCTGGTTCATCCTTGGGAGCAATTTCCAAATGCCTGAAGGTACCACGTTCATCTGTACAAACAATAGTACGCAAGTATAAACACCATGGGACAACGCAGCTGTCATACCGCTCAGGAAGGAGATGCATTCTGTCTCCTAGAGATGAACATACTTTGGTGTGAAAAGTGCAAATCAATTCCAGAACAACAGCAAAGGACCTTGTGAAGATGCTGGAGGAAACAGGTACAAAAGTATCTATATCCACAGTAAAACGAGTCCTATATCGACATAACCTGAAAGGCCTCTTAGCAAGGAAAAAGTCACTCTAAAACCGCCATAAAAAAGTCAGACTACGGTTTGCAACTGCACATGGGGACAAAGATCGTACTTTTTGGAGAAATGTCCTCTGGTCTGATTAAACAAAAATAGAACTGTTTGGTCATAATGACCATCGTTATGTTTGGAGGGAAAAGGGGTGGCTGGCAAGCCGAAGAACACCATCCCAACCGTGAAGCACAGGGGTGGCAGGATCATGTTGTGGGGGTGGTATGCTGCAGGAGGGACTGGTGCACTCCACAAAATAGATGGCATCATGAGGGGGGGAAATGATGTGGATATATTGAAGCAACATCTCAATACATCAGTCAGGAAGTTAAAGCTTGGTCGCAAATGGGTCTTCCAAGTGGACAATGACCACAAGCATACTTCCAAAGTTGTGGGAAAATGGCTTAAGGACAACAAAGTCAAGCTATTGGAGTGGCCATCACAAAGCCCTGACCTCAATCCTATAGAAAATGTGTGGGCAGAACTGAAAAAGTGTGTGCAAGCAAGGAGGCCTACAAACCTGACTCAGTTACACTAGCTCTGTCAGGAGGAATTGGCCAAAATCCACCCAACTTATTGTGGGAAACTTGTGATAGGCTACCCAAATCGTTTGACCTAAGTTTAAATTGTTTAAGGCAATGCTACCAAACACTAATTGAGTGTATGTAAACTTCTGACCCACTGGGAATGTGATGAAAGAAATAAAAGCTGAAATACATCATTCTCTCTACTATTATTCTGACATTTCACATTCTTAAAATAAAGTGGTGATCCTAACTGACCTAAGACATGGAATTTGTACTAAGATTAAATGTCAGGAATTGTGAAAAGCTGAGTTTAAATGTATTTGGCTAAGGTGTATGCAAACTTCCAACTTCAACTGTAGCTAGCTTTCCTTGACCCCGATTGGTGCTTATTTGACAAAGTTACAGTCAATCAAGTGTAGACTGCCTGTGTCATCGGCGCACCATTAAGGCGTCGCTCTCTGACCAATTTTGGTATCTTATAGGATATACTACACTCCTAATGATATAGTGAAGTATGGTTCCGTTCTAGGATCTCTAAGGAATAAATACGAACATAATTTGACTGGTTGAAACAACGTTTAGGGTTAGATTTTCCCAGATTCCTTTCTTTGCAAGTTTTATTTTATTTTTTATTTCACCTTTATTTAAGGTAGGCTAGTTGAGAACAAGTTCTCAATTACAACTGCAACCTGGCCAAGATAAAACAAAGCAGTGTGACAGACAACAACAGAGTTACACATGGAGTAAACAATAAACGAGCCAATAACACAAAAAACAAGTCAATGACGCAGTAGAAAAAAAGAAAGTCTATATACAGTGTGTGCAAAAGGCATGAGGAGGTAGGCAATAAATAGGCCATAGGAGCGAATAATTACAATTTAGCAGATTAACACTGGAGTGATAAATTAGCAGATGATGATGTGCAAGTAGAGATACTGGTGTGCAAAAGAGCAGAAAAGTAAATAAAATAAAAACAATATGGGGATGAGGTAGGTACATTGGGTGGGCTATTTACAAAACGGATGGCACTGTGATAGACTGCGTCCAATTTATTGAGTAGGGTATTGGAGGCTATTTTGTAGATGATATCGCCGAAGTCGAGGATCGGTAGGATAGTCAGTTTTACGAGGGTAAGTTTGGCGGCGTGAGTGAAGGAGGCTTTGTTGCGAAATAGAAAGCCGATTCTAGATTTGATTGGAGATGTTTAATATGAGTCTGGAAGGAGAGTTTACAGTCTAACCAGACACCTAGGTATTTGTAGTTGTCCACATATTCTAGGTCGGAACCGTCCAGGGTGGTGATGCTAGTCGGGCGGGCAGGTGCGGGCAGCGAACGGTTGAAAAGCATGCATTTGGTTTTACTAGCATTTAAGAGCAGTTGGAGGCCACGGAAGGAGTGTTGTATGACATTGAAGCTCATTTGGAGGTTAGTTAGCAATGTGTCCAAGGAAGGGCCAGAAGTATACAGAATGGTGTCATCTGCGTTGAGGTGGATCAGGGAATCGCCCGCAGCAAGAGCGACATCATTGACATATACAGAGAAAAGAGTCGGTCCGAGAATTGAACCCTGTGGTACCCCCATAGAGACTGCCAGAGGTCCGGACAACATGCCCTCCGATTTGACACACTGAACTCTGTCTGCAAAGTAGTTGGTGAACCAGGCAAGGCAGTCATTAGAAAAACCAAGGCTACTGAGTCTGCCGATAAGAATACGGTGATTGACAGAGTCGAAAGCCTTGGCCAGGTCGATGAAGACAGCTGCACAGTAATGTATTTTATTGATGGAGGTTATGATATCGTTTAGGACCTTCAGCGTGGTTGAGGTGCACCGTGACTGGCTCGGAAACCGGATTGCACAGCGGAGAAGGTACGGTGGGATTCGAAATGGTCAGTGATCTGTTTATTTACTTGGCTTTCTAAGACTTTAGATAGGCAGGGCAGGATGGATATAGGTCTGTAACCGTTTGGGTCTAGGGTGTCACCCCCTTTGAAGAGGGGGATGACCGCGGCAGCTTTCCAATCTTTAGGGATCTCGGACGATATGAAAGAGAGGTTGAACAGGCTGGTAATAGGGGTTGCAACAATGGCGGTGGATAGTTTTAGAAAAAGACTGTCCAGATTGTGTAGCCCAGCTGATTTGTACGGGTCCAGGTTTTGCAACTCTTTTAGAACATCTGTTATCTGGATTTGGGTGAAGAAGAAGCTGGGGAGGCTTGGGCGAGTAGCTGCGGGGGGGGGGGGGGGGGGGAGCTGAACGAATGGAAATACAAAATCGATCATGCATGCTATATGGACCTTTTTAGGATATGAAAAATGATTTTATCTAAGAAAACGACACTTCATGGTATCTCTGGGACCCTTGGGACGATAAATCAGAGCAAGATTTCAGAATGTAAGTACACATTTCACCTTCAGAGTTGAATTTATCAAGCCTATCGCGGTGAAAAAAGTGTTTTGTTGTTAGGAGCTCTCCTCCTCCCATTGTAAATTGGACAGTGTAGATATATTAACAAGATTTTATGCTTTCAGCCGGTATAAGACAACCGACATTTGTTGTTTCTCTAAAATCTGCGATCGTGACACACGGCGCTGCATGATTTACAACTGTCCCGTTGACGGGACGCCTATCCCTAAGACATTTTAACCGCTACACACAGCCTACATCGTTCTCACCATATTAACATCATAGTCAACATAGCTACTAGAACTAACACGCTACAAACATGCAGTACAGTGTATAGTAAGCAGCTACATCGGCGGGCCCCGGTGGCAATAAATTAATAAAACCAAAAGCTTACTTCGACTTGGAAGAGTTCCAGTGTTTGATAGCCATATCCAGCTAGCTAACCTAGCATCCCTCTCTGTTTGAGCCAGGTGTTTGAGTAGGCTAAACTAGCTAGCTGCATTTGCTAGTTTAGTGAAGGTGAAAGTAAAACAAAAATACAACAAAATAAAGCTCTCTCTCTCTCTCTTGCGTCTCCTTAATTTAGGAATAAATTAATTTGTTCAAAACTGTTATACTATTGTTTTTCTCTCTTTGAGTCAACTAACTCACAACATTTTATGCACTGCAGTACTAGCTGGCTATAGCTTATGCTTTCAGTACTAGATTCATTCTCTGATCCTTTGATTGGGTGGACAACATGTCAGTTCATGCTGCAAGAGCTCTGCTAGGTTGGATGAGGTCCTCCGGAAGTTGTCATAATTACTGTGTAACTCTATGGAAGGAAGTGAGACCCACAAGCCTACTAGGTTTTGTATTGAAGTCAATGTGCCCAGAGGATGGAAACTAAATTTGCCCTGGCTACACCATGGTGCTACACCAGAGGGTGCTGTTGAGGCTACTGTTTTTATTTTTATGAAATTCACTGAAGAGGATGGTCCTCCACTTCCTCCTCTGAGGATCCTCAACTGCCTTTAACTAATGAATAAGATGAACAAATAACGTAGACTGCATTTACACAGGCAGCCCAATTCTGATCTTTTTTTAAAATCAATTGGTCTTAATTGGCTCAGCTGTTTTGCCCATAATTGAGCAAAATATCAGATTTGGGCTGCTTGAGTATGTATCTCATATCGAATAAATAAGCAGAGGCCTAATGTAGTTGAGCTCTATCTACTGCCACGTAGCCACCTCCCACAAGCCAACCCTCCTACCCTTTTCCAGGGCTGGCAGCAGAACGAATCAGTTGGACGGGCCTTTGATTTCCATACAGGGACACGTTTTTTCATGGGACCTCCTGCAAAAAAAATCTAAAAACCTATTTTTGCTTTTTCTTTATGGGGTATTGCGTGTTGATTGATGAGGGGTGGGGGGATGATTCAACCCATTTTAGAATAAGGCTGTAATGGAACAAAATGTGGAAAAAGTCAAGGGGTCTGAATACTTTCCGAATGCACTGTATTTGTGGTGTACCTGGTGAGTTAAGCCATTGCCAAATGGGCACTTTCCTACATATGAATGCATTCTGGAGAGAGAAGCACCATATCTTCGCCACACAACGCTCTCCTTCTTCTTGTTGCAACATTTTAAATTACACTCAAGGCACATTATGTTCACACGTTTTAGACGCTTTTCACTGACAGTTGTAACTCAATCAGCTAGACCTACTGCCACACATGCACTACCCAAATTGGGGCTTCACAAACACACTTGTGATTTGAAGCAATCCACAGATAAAAAAAATAAACAAATGATCCTCCATGGCAATGTCATGCTCTCTGGTGAAGTATTTTGATGATATTATTTAGACAGGAGTAATTATATAATTTTGGTGTAACATTAATTTACTTTAGGGCAATCAAGCATCCTAACAGTGCACTTTTCACCCACCAACTATCCTTTACAATTTGCAAGGTGCTGAAACCAGAGATCTGTATATAATGATGAGATGTTCATGTCTCCGCCCTTAAAATGGGAGTCTTTGTTCCAAAGGCGGGAAGTCAGGCGACAAGTTTAGGTCTGCATATTATTCCCATAGAAACTAATTGGGCTTATTCTGGACAGATTTTGGTGAGAGTGAGCACTCTCGCTTCATCTGTGCTGAAACGATTTCACAAAAAAAGCACAAACACAAACAGACCCCACAGACCCCCAGGACAGCAACACAATTAGACACAACCAAATCATGAAAAAACAAAAAGATAATTACTTGACACATTGGAAAGAATTTTTTAAAAACGAAGCAAACTAGAATGCTATTTGGCCCAAAACAGAGAGTACACAGTGGCAGAATATCTGACCATTGTGACTGACCCAAACTTAAGGAAAGCTTTGACAATGTACAGAAAACAGGCTATGTGCACACTGCCCACAAAATGAGGTGGAAACTGAGCTGCACTTCCTAATCTCCTGCCAAATGTATGACCATTTTAGACACACATATTTCCCTCAGATTACAATGATCCACAAAGAATTAAAAAACAAACCCAATTTTGATAAACTCCCATATCTATTGGGTGAAATACCACAGTGTGCCATCACAGCAGCAAGATTCGTGACCTGTTGCCACAAGAAAAGGGCAACCAGTGAAGAACAAACACCATCGTAAATACAACCCATATTTATGTTTTTTTATTTTCCCTTTTGTAATTTAACTATTTGCACATCGTTAGCACACTGTATATAGACACAATGTGACATTTGAAATGTCTTTATTCTTTTGGAACTTCGCTTGGAAACTTCGCTTGTTTCCAATGCCAATAAAGCCCTTAAAGCCTGAATAAAAAGTAAAGCATCCGAGCGAGAGAAACACCGCCCTCTATATGTAGCCCATATAGGCCTATCTGATGCTGTCTGGACAGAAATAGGATGACATGCCATACACTTTCGGTCCAGACAGAATCCGATACAAGGTCGAAACATACTGAGCAGTGTTGCCAACTTATCGACTCGGTCGCTATATTTAGTGAGTATTCAGACCCCTCTAGCAACACATTTTCAAAAAAGCGACTAGCGACAAATCTAGCTACTTTTTCTGGTGTTATTGGAGACTTTTGGAGACTCTGATGTGAAAGCACATATTGTTCTTACTCTTCTCAAAGAGTTGCGGGTGCTGCTGCACCTCCATCCCAAAGCACTGACAGGTGGCCCAGTCCTCGCGCAGTAATCCCTCCCAGCTGCAGTCAGAGCAGGAGATGTTCACCCCTCTGCATGCGGGAAGCCGCCGCTGGCTGATCCCGCCCTGGCTTACATTCAGGGAGGGAATATAGAAAACAAAAATTAAAAAATTAAAAATAAAATAAGTAACTCGGTCAGAATCTCTTTTGCAGGTCCCAAGTCCAGATAAAGGAGGAGGGTTGGAATTGTGACATTAAAGAAGAAAGTTCATTTGTAGTTCAAAACATATTTAGGGTGTTTTTTACTCACTTTTTGTCTCTCCCCACGACATTATTCCTCTCTTCTACAGCGTCCATCACAATTACATGCTCAAGGTCAATTATGCAAATTCGGCGATGACGTCATTTGGCGACTTTTAGGACAGCCAATAGCTGCATTCCTTACTGAGGAGTTGGCAACACTGAATTACTGAGACTGAGGGTTGCTGTTTCGCTTCCACTAACAGAGCCTAGTCTATTCCTTACGTCTTCTCTGAACGAAATGGACCACTATTCTCATAATTGCTCTCATGACTTGGATACATTTTGGGATGAGTTGAGTAATACATGTGTGCCATGTCATCAACTTAATCCGATCCGACCAGGTAAACTCGACATGCTGCAAAGATAACTTAATTTAAAATAAAGATTTCGATGTTGCTACGTTTTGATGTTCTTCTGTGCACAGTGGACACTTGTAGTCTACAAACAATGATACATTTTTGACCAGGGTACGAATTTAGTCCAAACTGTGGCAGGCAGGATGATGGGGGAATATCGGAAACACCGTATCGACCGTGTGCCGCCCAGAGCTTCAATAACGGGAGCTTCGTGAAATGCCAACCCTGTTTTCGCTGCCTTCCAAATCTTCAAAGGCTGTCCGAATGCAGCGCAACGACAGACACGCAATGCTGCGTAGCGAGGTGAGCGCAAATTCTCTCTGGGATAGCTTCAAATCTTGATAGGAAAAGAAAGGATGGCCATTTGTTTTCAATCTGGTGCTGAAACTATGGGTGCTTGGTTGTTTGAGTAAAATGTTTAACTGTAGACCCTATGTCTAGGGACCAGACACGGTGTTGGAAAGGAGCCCTGAGTACCACGGTGAGTTTCACCTATGATGATGAAGCTGATGAAGAGCGTTTGTGTGCTAGACTTTGAAGACCACTCTAAAATGTATCATGGCTGTTATTAATCTGTGGACTAAATACATCAACAACAGTGCCCCAGGGAGGATATTTATTCACAAATGTTTTCAATTTTGGTCAATGTCTTCTCAATAGGGCAATGAGCAAACAAAACAAATGTATTACATTAGGAATGACAAAGTTAATATGTTGACTTCACGTCAATTTCAGACTCAACAGGTCCAACGGTCAACAACATTAAGGTTCCAAGTGTCAACATCAAATCCCACCACAGCCAAACACATTGATCCAAGATTACATGGTGTTTCTGCAACTTCACAGGTCAACCATCAGACTGCATGTAAGTTCCAACCCCCAAATATGAGCCATTTTAGAAGTAATTTAAAAGGTACTGAGTTTGATAATACCAGTCCTTCACCATTCAAAAAGATGACTAAACTGTTTTGTTGGGCTACTGCTGAACATGTCTAACTGCTCATTGTCACGCTCCTCTGTGTTCTTTCAGGGATAGTGCTTACTGTCGTCTTGGTTTTCTCTGTACTTGCATTTCTCTTAAACACTAATTGAGTGTATGTAAACTTCTGACCCACTGGGAATGTGATGAAAGAAATAAAAGCTGAAATACATCATTCTCTCTACTATTATTCTGACATTTCACATTCTTAAAATAAAGTGGTGATCCTAACTGACCTAAGACATGGAATTTGTACTAAGATTAAATGTCAGGAATTGTGAAAAGCTGAGTTTAAATGTATTTGGCTAAGGTGTATGCAAACTTCCAACTTCAACTGTAGCTAGCTTTCCTTGACCCCGATTGGTGCTTATTTGACAAAGTTACAGTCAATCAAGTGTAGACTGCCTGTGTCATCGGCGCACCATTAAGGCGTCGCTCTCTGACCAATTTTGGTATCTTATAGGATATACTACACTCCTAATGATATAGTGAAGTATGGTTCCGTTCTAGGATCTCTAAGGAATAAATACGAACATAATTTGACTGGTTGAAACAACGTTTAGGGTTAGATTTTCCCAGATTCCTTTCTTTGCAAGTTTTATTTTATTTTTTATTTCACCTTTATTTAAGGTAGGCTAGTTGAGAACAAGTTCTCAATTACAACTGCAACCTGGCCAAGATAAAACAAAGCAGTGTGACAGACAACAACAGAGTTACACATGGAGTAAACAATAAACGAGCCAATAACACAAAAAACAAGTCAATGACGCAGTAGAAAAAAAGAAAGTCTATATACAGTGTGTGCAAAAGGCATGAGGAGGTAGGCAATAAATAGGCCATAGGAGCGAATAATTACAATTTAGCAGATTAACACTGGAGTGATAAATTAGCAGATGATGATGTGCAAGTAGAGATACTGGTGTGCAAAAGAGCAGAAAAGTAAATAAAATAAAAACAATATGGGGATGAGGTAGGTACATTGGGTGGGCTATTTACAAAACGGATGGCACTGTGATAGACTGCGTCCAATTTATTGAGTAGGGTATTGGAGGCTATTTTGTAGATGATATCGCCGAAGTCGAGGATCGGTAGGATAGTCAGTTTTACGAGGGTAAGTTTGGCGGCGTGAGTGAAGGAGGCTTTGTTGCGAAATAGAAAGCCGATTCTAGATTTGATTGGAGATGTTTAATATGAGTCTGGAAGGAGAGTTTACAGTCTAACCAGACACCTAGGTATTTGTAGTTGTCCACATATTCTAGGTCGGAACCGTCCAGGGTGGTGATGCTAGTCGGGCGGGCAGGTGCGGGCAGCGAACGGTTGAAAAGCATGCATTTGGTTTTACTAGCATTTAAGAGCAGTTGGAGGCCACGGAAGGAGTGTTGTATGACATTGAAGCTCATTTGGAGGTTAGTTAGCAATGTGTCCAAGGAAGGGCCAGAAGTATACAGAATGGTGTCATCTGCGTTGAGGTGGATCAGGGAATCGCCCGCAGCAAGAGCGACATCATTGACATATACAGAGAAAAGAGTCGGTCCGAGAATTGAACCCTGTGGTACCCCCATAGAGACTGCCAGAGGTCCGGACAACATGCCCTCCGATTTGACACACTGAACTCTGTCTGCAAAGTAGTTGGTGAACCAGGCAAGGCAGTCATTAGAAAAACCAAGGCTACTGAGTCTGCCGATAAGAATACGGTGATTGACAGAGTCGAAAGCCTTGGCCAGGTCGATGAAGACAGCTGCACAGTAATGTATTTTATTGATGGAGGTTATGATATCGTTTAGGACCTTCAGCGTGGTTGAGGTGCACCGTGACTGGCTCGGAAACCGGATTGCACAGCGGAGAAGGTACGGTGGGATTCGAAATGGTCAGTGATCTGTTTATTTACTTGGCTTTCTAAGACTTTAGATAGGCAGGGCAGGATGGATATAGGTCTGTAACCGTTTGGGTCTAGGGTGTCACCCCCTTTGAAGAGGGGGATGACCGCGGCAGCTTTCCAATCTTTAGGGATCTCGGACGATATGAAAGAGAGGTTGAACAGGCTGGTAATAGGGGTTGCAACAATGGCGGTGGATAGTTTTAGAAAAAGACTGTCCAGATTGTGTAGCCCAGCTGATTTGTACGGGTCCAGGTTTTGCAACTCTTTTAGAACATCTGTTATCTGGATTTGGGTGAAGAAGAAGCTGGGGAGGCTTGGGCGAGTAGCTGCGGGGGGGGGGGGGGGAGCTGAACGAATGGAAATACAAAATCGATCATGCATGCTATATGGACCTTTTTAGGATATGAAAAATGATTTTATCTAAGAAAACGACACTTCATGGTATCTCTGGGACCCTTGGGACGATAAATCAGAGCAAGATTTCAGAATGTAAGTACACATTTCACCTTCAGAGTTGAATTTATCAAGCCTATCGCGGTGAAAAAAGTGTTTTGTTGTTAGGAGCTCTCCTCCTCCCATTGTAAATTGGACAGTGTAGATATATTAACAAGATTTTATGCTTTCAGCCGGTATAAGACAACCGACATTTGTTGTTTCTCTAAAATCTGCGATCGTGACACACGGCGCTGCATGATTTACAACTGTCCCGTTGACGGGACGCCTATCCCTAAGACATTTTAACCGCTACACACAGCCTACATCGTTCTCACCATATTAACATCATAGTCAACATAGCTACTAGAACTAACACGCTACAAACATGCAGTACAGTGTATAGTAAGCAGCTACATCGGCGGGCCCCGGTGGCAATAAATTAATAAAACCAAAAGCTTACTTCGACTTGGAAGAGTTCCAGTGTTTGATAGCCATATCCAGCTAGCTAACCTAGCATCCCTCTCTGTTTGAGCCAGGTGTTTGAGTAGGCTAAACTAGCTAGCTGCATTTGCTAGTTTAGTGAAGGTGAAAGTAAAACAAAAATACAACAAAATAAAGCTCTCTCTCTCTCTCTTGCGTCTCCTTAATTTAGGAATAAATTAATTTGTTCAAAACTGTTATACTATTGTTTTTCTCTCTTTGAGTCAACTAACTCACAACATTTTATGCACTGCAGTACTAGCTGGCTATAGCTTATGCTTTCAGTACTAGATTCATTCTCTGATCCTTTGATTGGGTGGACAACATGTCAGTTCATGCTGCAAGAGCTCTGCTAGGTTGGATGAGGTCCTCCGGAAGTTGTCATAATTACTGTGTAACTCTATGGAAGGAAGTGAGACCCACAAGCCTACTAGGTTTTGTATTGAAGTCAATGTGCCCAGAGGATGGAAACTAAATTTGCCCTGGCTACACCATGGTGCTACACCAGAGGGTGCTGTTGAGGCTACTGTTTTTATTTTTATGAAATTCACTGAAGAGGATGGTCCTCCACTTCCTCCTCTGAGGATCCTCAACTGCCTTTAACTAATGAATAAGATGAACAAATAACGTAGACTGCATTTACACAGGCAGCCCAATTCTGATCTTTTTTTAAAATCAATTGGTCTTAATTGGCTCAGCTGTTTTGCCCATAATTGAGCAAAATATCAGATTTGGGCTGCTTGAGTATGTATCTCATATCGAATAAATAAGCAGAGGCCTAATGTAGTTGAGCTCTATCTACTGCCACGTAGCCACCTCCCACAAGCCAACCCTCCTACCCTTTTCCAGGGCTGGCAGCAGAACGAATCAGTTGGACGGGCCTTTGATTTCCATACAGGGACACGTTTTTTCATGGGACCTCCTGCAAAAAAAATCTAAAAACCTATTTTTGCTTTTTCTTTATGGGGTATTGCGTGTTGATTGATGAGGGGTGGGGGGATGATTCAACCCATTTTAGAATAAGGCTGTAATGGAACAAAATGTGGAAAAAGTCAAGGGGTCTGAATACTTTCCGAATGCACTGTATTTGTGGTGTACCTGGTGAGTTAAGCCATTGCCAAATGGGCACTTTCCTACATATGAATGCATTCTGGAGAGAGAAGCACCATATCTTCGCCACACAACGCTCTCCTTCTTCTTGTTGCAACATTTTAAATTACACTCAAGGCACATTATGTTCACACGTTTTAGACGCTTTTCACTGACAGTTGTAACTCAATCAGCTAGACCTACTGCCACACATGCACTACCCAAATTGGGGCTTCACAAACACACTTGTGATTTGAAGCAATCCACAGATAAAAAAAATAAACAAATGATCCTCCATGGCAATGTCATGCTCTCTGGTGAAGTATTTTGATGATATTATTTAGACAGGAGTAATTATA
This sequence comes from Oncorhynchus clarkii lewisi, assembly GCF_045791955.1. Taxonomy (NCBI): domain Eukaryota; kingdom Metazoa; phylum Chordata; class Actinopteri; order Salmoniformes; family Salmonidae; genus Oncorhynchus; species Oncorhynchus clarkii. The sequence goes on along the minus strand of NC_092149.1, from coordinate 19,189,611 downwards.
TAATTTTGGTGTAACATTAATTTACTTTAGGGCAATCAAGCATCCTAACAGTGCACTTTTCACCCACCAACTATCCTTTACAATTTGCAAGGTGCTGAAACCAGAGATCTGTATATAATGATGAGATGTTCATGTCTCCGCCCTTAAAATGGGAGTCTTTGTTCCAAAGGCGGGAAGTCAGGCGACAAGTTTAGGTCTGCATATTATTCCCATAGAAACTAATTGGGCTTATTCTGGACAGATTTTGGTGAGAGTGAGCACTCTCGCTTCATCTGTGCTGAAACGATTTCACAAAAAAAGCACAAACACAAACAGACCCCACAGACCCCCAGGACAGCAACACAATTAGACACAACCAAATCATGAAAAAACAAAAAGATAATTACTTGACACATTGGAAAGAATTTTTTAAAAACGAAGCAAACTAGAATGCTATTTGGCCCAAAACAGAGAGTACACAGTGGCAGAATATCTGACCATTGTGACTGACCCAAACTTAAGGAAAGCTTTGACAATGTACAGAAAACAGGCTATGTGCACACTGCCCACAAAATGAGGTGGAAACTGAGCTGCACTTCCTAATCTCCTGCCAAATGTATGACCATTTTAGACACACATATTTCCCTCAGATTACAATGATCCACAAAGAATTAAAAAACAAACCCAATTTTGATAAACTCCCATATCTATTGGGTGAAATACCACAGTGTGCCATCACAGCAGCAAGATTCGTGACCTGTTGCCACAAGAAAAGGGCAACCAGTGAAGAACAAACACCATCGTAAATACAACCCATATTTATGTTTTTTTATTTTCCCTTTTGTAATTTAACTATTTGCACATCGTTAGCACACTGTATATAGACACAATGTGACATTTGAAATGTCTTTATTCTTTTGGAACTTCGCTTGGAAACTTCGCTTGTTTCCAATGCCAATAAAGCCCTTAAAGCCTGAATAAAAAGTAAAGCATCCGAGCGAGAGAAACACCGCCCTCTATATGTAGCCCATATAGGCCTATCTGATGCTGTCTGGACAGAAATAGGATGACATGCCATACACTTTCGGTCCAGACAGAATCCGATACAAGGTCGAAACATACTGAGCAGTGTTGCCAACTTATCGACTCGGTCGCTATATTTAGTGAGTATTCAGACCCCTCTAGCAACACATTTTCAAAAAAGCGACTAGCGACAAATCTAGCTACTTTTTCTGGTGTTATTGGAGACTTTTGGAGACTCTGATGTGAAAGCACATATTGTTCTTACTCTTCTCAAAGAGTTGCGGGTGCTGCTGCACCTCCATCCCAAAGCACTGACAGGTGGCCCAGTCCTCGCGCAGTAATCCCTCCCAGCTGCAGTCAGAGCAGGAGATGTTCACCCCTCTGCATGCGGGAAGCCGCCGCTGGCTGATCCCGCCCTGGCTTACATTCAGGGAGGGAATATAGAAAACAAAAATTAAAAAATTAAAAATTAAATAAGTAACTCGGTCAGAATCTCTTTTGCAGGTCCCAAGTCCAGATAAAGGAGGAGGGTTGGAATTGTGACATTAAAGAAGAAAGTTCATTTGTAGTTCAAAACATATTTAGGGTGTTTTTTACTCACTTTTTGTCTCTCCCCACGACATTATTCCTCTCTTCTACAGCGTCCATCACAATTACATGCTCAAGGTCAATTATGCAAATTCGGCGATGACGTCATTTGGCGACTTTTAGGACAGCCAATAGCTGCATTCCTTACTGAGGAGTTGGCAACACTGAATTACTGAGACTGAGGGTTGCTGTTTCGCTTCCACTAACAGAGCCTAGTCTATTCCTTACGTCTTCTCTGAACGAAATGGACCACTATTCTCATAATTGCTCTCATGACTTGGATACATTTTGGGATGAGTTGAGTAATACATGTGTGCCATGTCATCAACTTAATCCGATCCGACCAGGTAAACTCGACATGCTGCAAAGATAACTTAATTTAAAATAAAGATTTCGATGTTGCTACGTTTTGATGTTCTTCTGTGCACAGTGGACACTTGTAGTCTACAAACAATGATACATTTTTGACCAGGGTACGAATTTAGTCCAAACTGTGGCAGGCAGGATGATGGGGGAATATCGGAAACACCGTATCGACCGTGTGCCGCCCAGAGCTTCAATAACGGGAGCTTCGTGAAATGCCAACCCTGTTTTCGCTGCCTTCCAAATCTTCAAAGGCTGTCCGAATGCAGCGCAACGACAGACACGCAATGCTGCGTAGCGAGGTGAGCGCAAATTCTCTCTGGGATAGCTTCAAATCTTGATAGGAAAAGAAAGGATGGCCATTTGTTTTCAATCTGGTGCTGAAACTATGGGTGCTTGGTTGTTTGAGTAAAATGTTTAACTGTAGACCCTATGTCTAGGGACCAGACACGGTGTTGGAAAGGAGCCCTGAGTACCACGGTGAGTTTCACCTATGATGATGAAGCTGATGAAGAGCGTTTGTGTGCTAGACTTTGAAGACCACTCTAAAATGTATCATGGCTGTTATTAATCTGTGGACTAAATACATCAACAACAGTGCCCCAGGGAGGATATTTATTCACAAATGTTTTCAATTTTGGTCAATGTCTTCTCAATAGGGCAATGAGCAAACAAAACAAATGTATTACATTAGGAATGACAAAGTTAATATGTTGACTTCACGTCAATTTCAGACTCAACAGGTCCAACGGTCAACAACATTAAGGTTCCAAGTGTCAACATCAAATCCCACCACAGCCAAACACATTGATCCAAGATTACATGGTGTTTCTGCAACTTCACAGGTCAACCATCAGACTGCATGTAAGTTCCAACCCCCAAATATGAGCCATTTTAGAAGTAATTTAAAAGGTACTGAGTTTGATAATACCAGTCCTTCACCATTCAAAAAGATGACTAAACTGTTTTGTTGGGCTACTGCTGAACATGTCTAACTGCTCATTGTCACGCTCCTCTGTGTTCTTTCAGGGATAGTGCTTACTGTCGTCTTGGTTTTCTCTGTACTTGCATTTCTCTTATTCATCTATATTAAGACGAGAAGGAAAAGATCAAGACCTTTTTGCTTCAGAGGTGAGCAGGATGATGAGCATTAGGGAGAATAAAAAATGAAAACTGTCAGGCTGCTTAAAACTGCTTTAGCTCTTCCATTTGCCATACTCTGTGTAAAAAGCACTTTTTTCCTGTCCTATGTTTGAATGGTTGTGGTTTGACACAGATAAGGAGAATACCCACCAACGGTCACGGAGCAATAAGACAACAGCAGCTGTCAATGAAGAGGTTGCTCTGCTACAGTCAGAGACCAGTAGCCTAGAGGACATTTTGAGTGAGTTATCAAGTGCTATTACTAATAGAGCTACTACCAGTCATTCATTGGTATTACCAGAACCTCTACATCACTACTCTTCCATAAGTTGCAAAAAGGCGGGAGGTTTCAGTGCGCCACTCGAATTTCAGCACAAATCTCCCATGATATGTGGGTGGTTCCACGAAATGGTTCCCTTTTGTGTCTTTTTTATATTTTAAGTAGAAATTGTGCCCCATATTTAATTTGAAAAGTCTGTTATATTAAATGAAGTGCCCTTTAATGTAGACCACATGGATAATTCAATGAAGACTGAAAAGATGTTAAACTGTTCCTTTAAGTAATTGCTTCAAAAGAAACATTGAACATCTAATAGTCAAATCATAGTGTAAAAGCAGGTGAGCTGGTTCTACTGTCAATTTGATGGTGTTTTGAGGTTGAAAACTGAGTGGGTAGAGCAGAACACGTCAACCCTGTTACCCAACAATTTACATTGTGAAGCTTGTATTCAATTGCCCCTCCCTGTTACACACAAGCTTCCATTCACCCTGTCAAAAGGGGATTTATGGCTGATTTAAGACAAAATCGTCAATCATGTTACATTATTTGACACTTAATATAGTCATTATTTTATTTAACCTTGAGATGGGAAAACGTGTTTTTGATTAAGTTGACAGTGTGCTTTTCATGACAGAATGTAATAATCAGATTTTTTAAAAACCAAGTTACACTACCCAAAAGGGACTCATTTAGTGGAACGACCCATTAATACATGATTTACGTATTTGGCTCTGGATTGACACAAGTCAGCATTCCAGACACGTCACTCACCCGTAGTGATATTTCCCCATGTCTTACCAGGTTCTGACCTCCAGTCTGCGCCACTGCAGACGGTTCTGGACAACCTGGATGTTCTAGAGGAGCTTGTGATCTTGCTGGACCCGGAGAGCCCTGGGGTGAAGAACACCAGCCACCTAGCATCTCGTTGCTCCTTCCCCGCCACCTGGATTACCTACACCTACTCCCTGAGGGAAAGCAAGAGCCCCCTGAGGGCCGTGCTGGAGGGGGTCACCACCAAACACCCAGAGTGGACTGTAGGACACCTGGCCAGGTTGCTGAGAGAGATGGACCGGAACGACGCAGTGGTGGTGCTCACCAAGCTCAGCTTGCTTAAGGTGTTCTAGTCTGGATGTGTTCTGTGTTGGGTCCGGAAAAGATTTCTCCATCCAGATACAACTGCGAGTCTCTACCCCCTGCCAACTCACAGATATGTGACTCGTTTCAGGAAACTAGGCGTATGTCACGACTTCACAGGAGAGGCATTTTTTTGTGGCAGAAATGCCTTCTGAAACATTATAACCGGAGGGCCAGTAGAAGGCATGCTTTCCTGGGTGACACCGAAGTCCCAATGCAGTGATTGGGAACACTGCTCCTTTGCATTAAGGTTCAAAAAATATATTTACAGTGCATTGCGAAAGTATTCGGCCCCCTTGAACTTTGCGACCTTTTGCCACATTTCAGGCTACAAACATAAAGATATAAAACTGTATTTTTTTGTGAAGAATCAACAACAAGTGGGACACAATCATGAAGTTTATTGGATATTTCAAACTTTTTTAACAAATCAAAAACTGAAAAATTGGGCGTGCAAAATTATTCAGCCCCCTTAAGTTAATACTTTGTAGCGCCACCTTTTGCTGCGATTACAGCTGTAAGTCGCTTGGGGTATGTCTCTATCAGTTTTGCACATCGAGAGACTGAAATTTTTTCCCATTCCTCCTTGCAAAACAGCTCGAGCTCAGTGAGGTTGGATGGAGAGCATTTGTGAACAGCAGTTTTCAGTTCTTTCCACAGATTCTCGATTGGATTCAGGTCTGGACTTTGACTTGGCCATTCTAACACCTGGATATGTTTATTTTTGAACCATTCCATTGTAAATTTTGCTTTATGTTTTGGATCATTGTCTTGTTGGAAGACAAATCTCTGTCCCAGTCTCAGGTCTTTTGCAGACTCCATCAGGTTTTCTTCCAGAATGGTCCTGTATTTGGCTCCAACCATCTTCCCATCAATTTTAACCATCTTCCCTGTCCCTGCTGAAGAAAAGCAGGCCCAAACCATGATGCTGCCACCACCATGTTTGACAGTGGGGATGGTGTGTTCAGGGTCATGAGCTGTGTTGCTTTTACGCCAAACATAACGTTTTGCATTGTTGCCAAAAAGTTCAATTTTGGTTTCATCTGACCAGAGCACCTTCTTCCACATGTTTGGTGTGTCTCCCAGGTGGCTTGTGGCAAACTTTAAACAACACTTTTTATGGATATCTTTAAGAAATGGCTTCTTCTTGCCACTCTTCCATAAAGGCCAGATTTGTGCAATATACGACTGATTGTTGTCCTATGGACAGAGTCTCCCACCTCAGCTGTAGATCTCTGCAGTTCATCCAGAGTGATCATGGGCCTCTTGGCTGCATCTCTGATCAGTCTTCTCCTTGTATGAGCTGAAAGTTTAGAGGGACGGCCAGGTCTTGGTAGATTTGCAGTGGTCTGATACTCCTTCCATTTCAATATTATCGCTTGCACAGTGCTCCTTGGGATGTTTAAAGCTTGGGAAATCTTTTTGTATCCAAATCCGGCTTTAAACTTCTTCACAACAGTATCTCGGACCTGCCTGGTGTGTTCCTTGTTCTTCATGATGCTCTCTGCGCTTTTAACGGACCTCTGAGACTATCACAGTGCAGGTGCATTTATACGGAGACTTGATTATACACAGGTGGATTGTATTTATCATCATTAGTCATTTAGGTCAACATTGGATCATTCAGAGATCCTCACTGAACATCTGGAGAGAGTTTGCTGCACTGAAAGTAAAGGGGCTGAATAATTTTGCACGCTCAATTTTTTCAGTTTTTGATTTGTTAAAAAAGTTTGAAATATCCAATAAATGTCGTTCCACTTCATGATTGTGTCCCACTTGTTGTTGATTCTTCACAAAAAAATACAGTTTTATATCTTTATGTTTGAAGCCTGAAATGTGGCAAAAGGTCGCAAAGTTCAAGGGGGCCGAATACTTTCGCAATGCACTGTATCTTCGATAACATGGCACTTAAAGCAAGGATGGTAAACCCGGTGTCCAGGCCAAGTTTCCAACCGTGGCCAACTAATCATTATCATCTAATGTCAAATGTATTACCACCAACCAATGATATTGCTTTATTTATACATTGCATGTTATATAAATGACATATCAGCATTTATTTGTTTAATTCTCTTTTCGAATGACCAAGTCTTATTTTAGGCATATAACATAAAATAAAAAAAGTGCATAGAAAAATTTAACGGGTTTAGAAATATGTATACAATTATTTACAAACTCAAGGTAACAAAGACAAGTTCACACATTTTCTTGTTTTGTCTTTTACACTTTAGTTATACTTAACCCTTACATATAGAACATACAGCTTTCTGAACCATTTCTGGGAGAGATCGTCATGGTAACTTCAGGTTTACAACTAGTGCTTTGCATGTTTCATCGAACACACAGGTCAGCGCTGCAGGACATTAAAACCAAGTTACTCTTATTATATTGTCATCATCATTTTTTTGTCAGAACAACTGAGGTAGAATCCTGGCAAGAGGTTAGGGAGTGGAGTGGGCATAGAGAAACCTGCTCTGAGCGGTGTTCCCACATCTGGTTTTAAGTGGAAAAGGAAGCTAGGTTAACGATAGCTGTATCCCTGAAAAACAGATGCATCCTGTTATTGTCAAACTCTGCTAAGGGTGTTAGAGGATTGACACATGGGAATACAGGCTCCATCTCACTGATTGGTCAGGCAGGCAGATGGGCTAAAGCTCTTCCTTACTGGGTAATAAATTCCAAAAGGACAGTGCTCATTCTCTCGTATGCTTGATTTTCTCCTGTTTTTAAGGCCTGCCAAACAGTCTCCATGAAAATTCTACCAGTACAATCAAAAACAATTAAAAAAATACCTGCTTTAGAACAATGTCTTGTGTGAAGGCTGAAATGTAATACACAACTGTCCTCAAACATCAAGGTTCAAATAAGAGAAAGAAGAAGTAACAAAGTAAACAAAAAGAGGAAACGAGGGGAGGAGGATTTCCCACTAGACCACCATTTATACAAAGCACAGCTAGTTTTACCAGTCCAAAATCTGAACAGAAACATGAATAAATACAACTATTCTAGAGCTCAAGCAATCTCTTATTGTAAAGATGTGAACAACAGGGTGTACATTTGATGTCCTAATATGTCTGACTGAACTGACTGACAGCGTTGTCTAAAGTTGTACGACTGCAAATGTTAAGGTGCTGAGTGCATTCTCTCCCTATCTTGGTTTTACACCAAGACATTATTATCTCTTAAAGCTATCCTACTGAGCAACATACAGTACAGTACTGGCCTAATGCTATGCTTGAGATCTCCAGTGCACAGGGGAGCTGTCAGTCCACAGTCAGGTATATATAGAATTTATAACACATCTCTTAGTGGTGTAACATGGACAGTGTTCCACGCTTTGTGGTTGGCAGAGAATGTCAGAAGGAGAAGTCAGTACTTTGTTAACTCCACTGACTGTTGAGAAATATGGAGTCTGGATTTTGTTAATTCACTAAAGATGTGTAACTGTAGCAAAGAAGTAGGCCTAATATTGTTGCAAAAGGTAATCAGCATTTGCCATGATAGTAATAAAATATATTTTTAAATAAAAAAAGAGCTACACATCACTCTTGGATTGGGTAGTGTTTGCTACATGCAAAAATGGTGAAGGGAAAGTTCTTAAAGATATGATTTAGCTGCAGCAAACTTTAAGGGTGACACTAACCGTTATCTAACCGTTTAACTGAACATAATGGAGGTCTCTTCCCCGGTCTGTGTGACAGGTAAGTGGAGAATGGATAGAAAAATAGGTATTATTTGGTGGGTCTCTGACCTAGGAGCCACAAAGTCTATGACACATCATATCTAGCACCATGGTTCTCTGAACAGTCAACGGAAAGCAAATATGTACAACCTGACGCATGATGAGCTCTGTGAAAAATAATTTCAAATAAATAAAACAATGATTAAAGTAAAGATAGCTATATCTCTAAGGGATCAACTAGAAAGGATGGAGCCAACATGATTATTGGTGTCGAAAAAATAAAAAATCCCCCGCCTTCTGACAAAAAAAGATAAGGAATCTCTCCAAGTCTAGCTTATCAGGTCCACCCTTATATTTCAACAGAAAGGGATTGACGTTATACATAATGAGAAATACCTTCATACAACATAGAACCAGCATAACCACAATATGTCTGCAGCGTTCAGTTTCCTGTTCTCAAGAAAAAACCCATGCCATAACAGTAGCTTCTTCCGCTCTTTCCTGTGGCGAACTTGCCCAACCTCTGGCAGGTGCATATCGGTTAGGAGCCAATGTGAGCTTATTGATGCATGTCTCTGTGTGGCGCTCCTCTTCCCTCTTGCTCCCCATCTCCTGGCCCTGGTTCCTCTCTCAGTCTCTTCGTAGTGGCTCATCTTCCCCTGTATTATCTCCTCCTCCAGAGCCTATTAACCTCTGTTGTCTTCCCATGTTGCCTCTGCTCTCTTACCCCTCCCCTAGCACCTTGCTCACCCTGCAGGGGCTGATGCAGTCCTACGTCGTCCTGCCACTAGTTGAGGAAGCATCTACATTTCTGGGCCCCGTAGTTGCTGTTGAGCTTGCTTGCTGGGTCTTTGATGGGGAATTTGTTTCATTAATCTAATGACTGTTATTTATTTAATCTGTTAACTATGTTTAATTGTTACCCGATTAAATTAATTATGTAACAATTAACTCATTAGGATTTGGGCCACCATGGAAGAGGTTGTTTAAAGTGTTACCATCTTGAAAACTGAACTCATATAAGGTATACATCTATTTCAACGATAAACAGTCCTCTTATTAATCATTACCTCATCATATCATCATTCTGAACAGTTGTAACCTCATGCATCTGCAAAAACCCCAGCCTTACTTCAGTACTACACAAATGGGTTTAATTGTCTATTTACTAGCTAACTAAATAATAACAGGATAACATACACACTTAATACATGAGACAAAGGTCCCTAGCGGACTTCTACAATATACTGGCTTTTTACACAACAACATGGAGAGAAAGAGAAAAAGATACTTATCTTCGATACATTTTAGAACTTTTCTGACATTAATCATATACAGTTGAAGTCGGAAGTTTACATACACCTTAGCCAAATACATCTAAACTCAGTTTTTCACAATTCCTGACATTTAATCTTAGTACAAATTCCATGTCTTAGGTCAGTTAGAATCACCACTTTATTTTAAGAATGTGAAATGTCAGAATAATAGTAGAGGGAATGTTTTATTTCAGCTTTTATTTTTTTCATCACATCCCCAGATGGTCAGATGTTTACATACACTCAATTAGTATTCAGTAGCATTTCCTTTAAATTGTTTAACGTGGGTCAAACATTTCGGGTAGCCTTCCACAAGCTTCCCACACTAAGTTGGGTGAATTTTGGCCCATTCCTCCTGACAGAGCTGGTGTAACTGAGTCAGGTTTGTAGGCCTCCTTGCTCGCACACGCTTTTTCAGTTCTGCCCACAAATTTTCTATAGGATTGAGGTCAGGGCTTTGTGATGGCCACTCCAATACCTTGACTTTGTTGTCCTTAATTATTAAGCCATCTTGCCAAACTTTGGAAGTATGCTTGGGGACATTGTCCATTTGTAAGACCCATTTGCGACCAAGCTTTAACTTCCTGACTGATGTCTTGAGATGTTGCTTCAATATATCCACATAATTTCCCCCCCTCATGATGCCATCTATTTTGTGAAGTTCACCAGTCCCTCCAGCAGCAAAGCACCCCCACAACATGATGCTGCCACCCCGTGCTTCACGGTTGGGATGGTGTTCTTCGGCTTGCAAGCCTTTTTCCTGCAAACATAACGATGGTCATTATGACCAAACAGTTCTATTTTTGTTTCATCAGACCATAGGACATTTCTCCTAAAAGTACAATCTTTGTCCCCATGTGCAGTTGCAAACCGTAGTCTGGCTTTTTTTATGGCGATTTTGGAGCAGTGGCTTCTTCTTTGCTGAGCGGCCTTTTGGATTATGTCGATATAGGACTCGTTTTACTGTGGATATACATACTTTTGTGTCCATTTCCTCCAGCGTCTTCACAAGGTCCTTTGCTGTTGTTCTGGGATTGATTTGCACTTTTTGCACCAAAGTACGTTCATCTCTAGGAGACAGAATGCATCTTCTTCCTGAGTGGTATGACGGCAGCGTGGTCCCATGGTGTTTATATTGCGTACTATTGTTGGTCAGATGAACGTGGTACATTCAGGTGTTTGGGAATTGCTCCCAATGATGAATCAGACTTGTGGAGGTCTACTATTTTTTCTCTGAAGCTGATTTATTTTGATTTTCCCATTATTTCAGGCAGAGGCAATGAGTTTGAAGGTAGGCCTTGAAATACATCCACAGGTGATCTTCCAATCGACTCAAAATTATGTCAGAAACTTCTAAAGCCATGACATAATTTTCTGGAATTTTCCAAGCTGTTTAAAGGCACAGACAACTTAGTCTATGTAAACTTCTGACCCACTGGAATTGTGCTACAGTGGGTCTGTGAAATAATCTGTCTGTAAACAATTGTTGGAAAATTACTTGCACAAAGTAGATGTCCTAACCGACTTGCCAAAGCTATAGTTAGAACTTGTTGAGGATAGGGGGAAGTATTTTCACTTTGGATGAATTGCGTGCCCATAGTGAACTGCATCCTACTCTATCCTAGATTGCTAATATATGCATATTATTATTACTATTGGATAGAAAGCACTCTGAAATTTCTAAACTGTTTGAATTATGTCTGTGAGTATAACAGAACTCATAGGGCAGGCAATCTTCCAAACAAGAAGTGAAATTCTGAATGTCATCCCCCCCTCCTTTCCCAACAAGATATGGATCTGGTAGCACTTCCTACGCCTTCCACTAGATGTCCTCATTCAGTAGAATGTGGAATGGAGCATTTGCTGTGAACTTTGACCGAATTGGAGGGGAAATAGTCACTGTCCCGACAGAATGCCATTTTCCTGTGGCCAATTTCTCTGTGGGTGCCACCGCCGTTCCATTTGGCTGCAGCTGAAAACGTATGATCCGGTTGGAACGTTATTGGATATATATGAAAATAACATCCTAAAGATTGATTCTCTACTTAGTTTGACCAGTTTATTCGACCTGGAATATATATTTTTGAAGTTTTCGTGCGAGTTGTCCTGGACCAGCAGTCAGTTTTTGGGCACGTGAGCTGAAAGTGGTAGCATATGCAGCTAATTGGACACTAGTATTGGACATTATGGAACAAAACAACAATTTATTGTGGAACTAGGACTCCTTGCACTACATTCTGATGAAAGATCATCAAAGGTAAGGGAATATTTATGATGTAATTTCGTATTTCTGTTGACTCCAACATGGCAGAGAAATACTTTTACGTCTGAGCGCTGTCTCAGATTATTGCATGGTAGGCTTTTTCTGTAAAGTTTTTAAAAAATCTGACACAGCAGTTGCATTAAGAACCAGTGTATCTTTAATTATATGTAGAACATGTATCTTTAGTCAAAGTTCATGATGAGTATTTCTGTTATCTGGCGTGGCTTTCTATAATTCCTCCGGATATTTTTGAGGCAGTTCTGAACATGGCGTCAATGTAAACCAAGATTTGTGGATATAAATATGCATATTATCGAACACAACATAAATGTATTGTGTAACGTGTCATCTGATGAAGATTTTCAAAAAGTTAGTGATTCATTTTATCTCTAATCCTACTTTTGTGACTATCTTTGGCTGGAAAAAATGGCTGCGTTTTCCCTTTGATTTGGTGGTGGTCTAACATAAATACATGTTGGGTTTTCGCTGTAAAACATTAAAAAAATCGGACATGATGGGTAGATGAACAAGATGTTTATCTTTCATTTGAGGTATTGGACTTGTTAATGTGTGAAAGTTAAATATTTCTAAATAATATTTTTGAATTCCCTGCGCTACCTTTTCAGCTGAATGGGAGGGTGGAGTTCCCCTCGGGGAACTACTTGCCATAACAGGTTTAACCACCAATTTGTGGTGTGGTTGAAAAATTTGTTTTAATGACTCCAACTTAAGTGTATGTAAACTTCCAACTTCAACTGTAGTTTGCACACGAATCGCTGCACCTTTGAAATAAGAAATCATTAATATATTTACGTGCAAGTTCCTTTATTCGGTCGGAACCAGCCCTCGTTAGGAAGGTTGTTGGCCTTTCAGTGGAAAACTGTATGGCTCTGATTGCCCAAAAGGGGTATCCCTTTTCTCGTCTTCTACTGTGGTTCACTCTGGAAGATAACTTATCAGCCGTGTCGACGGTTCCCATTGGTGATGAGCTTAGTAGAAAAGTCTCATTTAGATTCCCTTTTCTAGATATTTGACTCGATAGCTGTCTCAGTGGTTGTCTGGGAGGTGAGCTTCTCGCCTACACCTCGTGTTGATTATTCAGGATTCATACTACTATGGTCTTGAGATGCAGCTTGCCGTCTCTCTGGTCTAAAGGAAGGTGAGTTTATTTCTTTACCTCGTGTTGAGGTTCAAAGTTCCAACCATTTCAAACATGTAGCTACTGCCTCACATTTTCTGGTCTAATGTTAATTTCGTTACCAAGCTTTTTCATGCACTCTGGCCGAAAAGGACGGTTCCATCTGTCTGACATGCTCTCCGACCTAACTCGGGGCTTGGATACTTACTTATGCACAGTTTATACCTCCTAAAACCACATGAATATCTTAACAACAATACTTTAATCATTTTTCATAGTATATTCGCAACGTATTAGATGGAAACTTGACAGATAACGGGGATTTACTTTCCAAGTTACAGTTTTTTGTCCATAGAGTTTAATGACATCACAAAATGAAAACCAATGTTACATTCATTTTCCGTAGCTCTCCACTGACCATTCCCCACATTCTTATGTTAGAATTATTGTTCCATTAGACCGTGTTAGAGTTTCGGGGGGAAAAGTTAACAAAGAGCATTACTTGGGTTAAATACTGGAGGGGGAGAGAAAGTCTACTAACATTTACGACAGGGCTCCCTCCTCCCCTCTTTAGTGGGTGAGAGAAGGTCTGGTTGTTGTCAACCATTGCCAGGCTGATCTGACCCATTGTAATCCTCACAGGACAGTCATGACAGTAAGCTCCTCGCCCTGGTAGATCTTGCACAGGGCAAAGATGACGATGTGCTTCTGGCCCTCCACGTTGATGACGCGTGAGTAGCAGTTGGGCTCGCACAAGTGGTTGATGAAGCACCCCGCATTGCTGCGCATCGTGGCGTCCACCACGTCAAAGTCATCGATACGGAACATGTAGCAGCCGATACCCTGTGGAGGAAGGAGGGAAAAGAGACAGGGGACTTAGTTTTAGTTTAAGGAACATGTATGATGTTGGTATCAATAACATGTATTTATTCAAACCCACAATTAGTGGATCCACCAAATAAGGTCCTCGTTGGGATGAACCATAGGATTTATGTCATCTCCGCAAACACACTCTGGACTGATTGAACACCAGTTTCCATAGCTAATCTCCTTGGCTATTCCATTTATTTATTTACATTTATTTTTATGTATTTATTATCTGACGCTGAGTCAATGGGAATTCAGGTCACTCATTTTGCAGCAGAATTACAGCCTTCACTATGACACTTCTTGAGGAAGACTTAAAAAGGGAGAAGCAGGAAATATAAACCATGACTCTGTCCCTAGTTTGCTGTGACAGCTGAAGAGAACCACAGTGACTGCTTCCTCTCCAGACAGACCACAAATGACCTATTGTGGGGTCAGTTGGCCACCCCACTGAGAAACGCATGAGCTCTTTAGCCCAGAATCATGATCATAGTCACAGGCTCTGGGGACCAGGACTAGTTGTGTGCTGAACTGTACACGCCTACAGCCTCCTTAGATGTCCTCTCCAGATATCTGAAGTGCATGGCCATGGGGAGGTCCAAACTAGTGGCACGTCTAGGAGAAAAGGGATAAGCAGAGACGATGACGATGTGCTTCTGACCTTTCACATTGAACTCTGAGAAAAGAGTCACTAGAGACTAAGACACAAGGGTAGAACACATTTGTAACATTGCTTGTTTGGGGGAGGTAGTTGCAGAAATGACAGAATGGTTTAGTGCAACCACAAAGATCACTTTAGGGGAGTTACAAATACAGGAATGGACAACATTTCAATAGTGAATTAGTCACAGCAATAAAAACGATTGTGTAAACCTGTAGCTGTACAGCTGGCTCCTTTGTTACTCATCAGGCTGAAGGAATACATTGATATGTCTACCAATTTATAAATGGATCATTTGTTGATGTGAAAGTTGTTTTTCAAAGGAACAACATTTGCGACCAAGTAAAACAAGTTCTAAGAATGTTCCGCTAGACAAGATCTTTTATGGACTAGCTACTGCAGTATTTAAGCCAAAGTTTCCTTTTTTAAGATATTAGCTAGCTTCCTTTGCAATGGCCAGCATACCATAACTCCGTAATCTGACCTTGTGGATTTGAGTGGGACTTCATCCTCCTCCTCATCGTAGGGGTTGATGTCAGGGAGCTGGCGGTGCTGGGAAGCCAGGAAGTTGAACATGTCGAAGGTGGACTTCCTGTTAGAGAAGACAGGAACAAGGTGTTACGTTAAATTTTACAGTATGCAGACTTTCTTTATCATAGTTATTTTGCCCAGCACTGGTGTAGAATTTGGGATGTGGACATCACCCACACACTCTTCATATGTTAATGAAAGGAGCAGCATAGACGTCATACAGGTCTTATTTCCAGCTTACTCAGACTGTGGAGTTGGAGTTAACACTCACATCGAAACACAACAACCACAGACATCCTTTGTTCCTCTAAACCTGACAGCTGTCTACATTCAAAACAGACATTTCACCAATACTCCACACAGAGAGACTAGCTTTCACTGAAGTTGAAAACCACCTACAGAGGGGAACACCCAGATTCTCTAGACATTTGCTAGACAGTGGTATGGGTTGACCAACTGCAAGGTGAGGACAAAGTAATACCTGTTTCCACCATTACACTTTTGGTGATTCACCAATTCTCTGAAATTTCGACTAAGACTCATGATACCTAGGAAGTGTTGGTTGAAATATTAACAAGATATGTAAGATGAGTATGTAAGACAACTTGGACTCAATTTCTGATTTACATTCCAAAATAAACTTCCCTTGTAATTTCTATATTTAACTTCCAGGGCACCTGTAGTGGACAGAACACAGGGACACTGACCCGAGGTAGACCTCAGAGCGGGCACATCCAGAGGGGTTGACAGGCAGGTCCTCCTCTTGGCTGATCTGTTTAAAGAAGCGGAAGGCGTGGCTATGGCAGCGGCGGGCCGCCTGGAGCTGCTCCACCAAGAAGACCACCGTGTCGTGGAGCAGGCCCAGCATACGGTCGGTCACCTGTCATCCCAGAGAAGGACAGCTTCCTCAGCCTGGCCCCAGCCACCGCCCCCTGGACAGTCTATCACTACCCTCCAGGCCACTGAGGGAAAGGAGGGGGAAGAAGAATGGAGAGAGAGAGAGAGTAAGGTGTGAGTAACACAGGATAACACACAAATGTAATTCATATGGAAATTAGCCTACATTTTGTGCTAGATGGTTTATTACACAAGTTAATTCTAGCCAAGTACGAGAACAAGCATTTTTCATAATCTTATGTTTAGTCACATGTAGAAATAGTGGGTATTTGTACAGAAATCATTGCCTTGAGTGTTGGGAAATGTAATAATTTCTAAACGAACACTCCACAGATAAGACACATGCAGTCTATTAATTTGCCCTTTCCTCCCTGAAACCTCACCCTCTATGCTGTCTGCCTCCACACTGAAGCCGTCATCGCTTTTGATCTCGAAGCGAAGGTGGGGCTGGTCTCGGCTGGGGGGACACTCATCGTCCTCGTCTGATGGCAGCAGCTCATCATCTGAGCATGATACAGCACCTGACAGGATGGAAATACCACAGGGTATTTTCAAATCAGGCACACTTGTTTACAGGTATAAGAAGTATCATCAGTCATCATCATCCAAGTCATCGTCATACAGACATACTGTTCATATGGCACCATTACACATACAGTGGGGAGAACAAGTATTTGATACACTGCCGATTTGCAGGTTTTCCTACTTACAAAGCATGTAGAGGTATGTAATTGTTATCATAGGTACACTTCAACTGTGAGAGACGCAATCTAAAACAAAAATCCAGAAAATCACATTGTATGATTTTTAAGTAATTAATTTGCATTTTATTGCATGACATACAGTGGGGCAAAAAAAGTATTTAGTCAGTCACCAATTGTGCAAGTTCTCCCACTTAAAAAGACGAGAGGCCTGTAATGTTCATCATAGGTACACTTCAACTATGACAGACAAAATGAGAATATCCCAAAAATCACATTGTAGGATTTTTTATGAATTTATTAGCAAATTATGGTTGAAAATAAGTATTTGGTCAATAACAAAAGTTTCTCAATACTTTGTTATATACCCTTTGTTGGCAATGACAGAGGTCAAATGTTTTCTGTAAGTCTTCACAAGGTTTTCACACACTGTTGCTGTTATTTTGGCCCATTCCTCCATGCAGATCTCCTATAGAGCAGTGATGTTTTGGGGCTGTTGCTGGGCAACATGGACTTTCAATTCCCTCCAAAGATTTTCTATGGGGTTGAGCTCTGGAGACTGGCTAGGCCACTCCAGGACCTTGAAATGCTTCTTACGTAGCCACTCCTTCATTGCCCGGGCGGTGTTTTTGGGATCATATTCATGCTGAAAGACCCAGCTATGTTTCCTCTTCAATGCCCTTGCTGATGGAAGGAGGTTTTCACTCAAAATCTCACGATACATGGCCCCATTCATTCTTTCCTTTACATGGATCAGTCGTCCTGGTCCCTTTGCAGAAAAACATCCCCAAAGCATGATGTTTCCACCCCCATGCTTCACAGTAGG
This sequence comes from Oncorhynchus clarkii lewisi, assembly GCF_045791955.1. NCBI lineage: Eukaryota > Metazoa > Chordata > Actinopteri > Salmoniformes > Salmonidae > Oncorhynchus > Oncorhynchus clarkii. Next base: position 19,172,219 of record NC_092149.1, on the reverse strand, counting down.
TATGGTGTTCTTTGGATGCAACTCAGCATTCTTTGTCCTCCAAACATGACGAGTTGAGTTTTTACCAAGAAGTTCTATTTTGGTTTCATCTGACCATATGACATTCTCCCAATCTTCTTCTGGATCATCCAAATGCTCTCTAGCAAACTTCAGACGTGCCTGGACATGTACTGGCTTAAGCAGGGGGACACGTCTGGCACTGCAGGATTTGAGTCCCTGGCGGCATAGTGTGTTACTGATGGTAGGCTTTGTTACTTTGGTCCCAGCTCTCTGCAGGTCATTCACTAGGTCCCCCCGTGTGGTTCTGGGATTTTTGCTCACCGTTCTTGTGATCATTTTGACCCCACGGGGTAAGATCTTGCGTGGAGCCCCAGATCGAGGGAGATTATCAGTGGTCTTGTATGTCTTCCATTTCCTAATAATTGCTCCCACAGTTTATTTCTTCAAACCAAGCTGCTTACCTATTGCAGATTGTCTTCCCAGCCTGGTGCAGGTCTACAATTTTGTTTCTGGTGTCCTTTGACAGCTCTTTGGTCTTGGCCATAGTGGAGTTTGGAGTGTGACTGTTTGAGGTTGTGGACAGGTGTCTTTTATACTGATAACAAGTTCAAACAGGTGCCATTAATACAGGTAACGAGTGGAGGACAGATGAGCCTCTTAAAGAAGAAGTTACAGGTCTGTGAGAGCCAGAAATCTTGCTTGTTTGTAGGTGACCAAATACTTATTTTCCACCATAATTTGCAAATAAATTCATAAAAAATCCTACAATGTGATTTTCTGGATTTTTTTCTCATTTTGTCTGTCATAGTTGAAGTGTACCTATGATGAACATTACAGGCCTCTCTCATCTTTTTAAGTGGGAGAACTTGCACAATTTGTGGCTGACTAAATACTTTTTTGCCTCACTGTAAGTATTTGATCACCTACCAACCAGTAAGAATTCCGGCTCTTACAGACCTGTTAGTTTTTCTTTAAGAAGCCCTCCTGTTCTCTACTCATTACCTGTATTAACTGCACCTATTTGAACATGTTACCTGTATAAAAGACACCTGTCCACACACTCAATCAAACAGACTCCAACCTCTCCACAATGGCCAAGACCAGATAGCTGTGTAAGGACATCAGGCATAAAATTGTAGACCTGGACAGGGCTGGGATGGGCTACAGGACAATAGGCAATTAGCTTGGTGAGAAGGCAACAACTGTTGGCGCAATTATTAGAAAATGGAAGAAGTTCAAGATGAAGGTCAATCACCCTCGGTCTGGGTCTCCATGCAAGATCTCACCTCGTGGGGCATCGATGATCATGAGAAAGGTGAGGGATCAGCCCAGAACTACACGGCAGGACCTGGTCAATGACCTGAAGAGAGCTGGGGCCACAGTCTCAAAGAAAACCATTAGTAACACACTACGCCGTCATGGATTAAAATCCTGCAGCGCATGCAAGGTCCTCCTGCTCAAGCCAGCGCATGTCCAGGCCCATCTGAAGTTTGCCAATAACCATCTGGAAGATCCAGGGAAGGAATGGGAGAAGGTCATGTGATCTGATGAGACAAAAATAGAGCTTTTTGGTCTAAACTCCACTCGCCATGTTTGGAGGAAAAAGAAGGATGAGTACAACCCCAAGAACACCATCCCAACCGTGAAGCATGGAGGTGGAAACATCATTCTTTGGGGATGCTTTTCTGCAAAGGGGACAGGACAACTGCACCGTATTGAGGGGAGGATGGATGGGGTCATGTATCGCGAGGTCTTGGCTAACAACCTCCTTCCCTCAGTAAGAGCATTGAAGATGGGTCGTGGCTGGGTCTTCCAGCATGACAACGACCCGAAACACACAGCCAGGGCAACTAAGGAGTGGCTCCGTAAGGAGCATCTCAATGTCCTGGAGTGGCCTAGCCAGTCTCCAGACCTGAACCCAATAGAAAATCTTTGGAGGGAGCTGAAAGTCCGTATTGCCCAGCGACAGCCCCGAAACCTGAAGGATCTGGAGAAGGTCTGCATGGAGGAGTGGGCCAAAAATCGCTGCTGCAGTGTGTGCAAACCTGGTCAAGAAGTACAGGAAATGTATGATCTCTGTAATTGCAAACAAAGGTTTCTGTACCAAATATTAAGTTCTGCTTTTCTGATGTATCAAATACTTATGTCATGCAATAAAATGCAAATTAATTACTTAAAAAATCATACAATGTGATTTTCTGGATTTTTGTTTTAGATTCCACCTCTCACAGTTGAAGTGTACCTATGATTAAAAAAAAATACAAACCTCTACATGCTTTGTAAGTAGGAAAACCTGCTAAATCTGCAGTGTATCAAATACTTGTTCTCCCCACTGTAAGTACCTGAGTACTTGTTCCAGTCAGGCACTGCAACACAGTTCTGTTGTTTACCCTTGTTTACCCGTGTTCCCCCCTAGTCGAGGTATAGACAGGCATTCCTAAAGGCCCTGGCCTGTGAGGAATACAAGAGAAAAACTGAAATCGACTGAATACAGGTTGAATATCACTCACTGTATTAGATACACACCTTAGGGCAGAAATGCAGTGATGACAATTGGAGAGCATCTTGCAAACTAGGAGCTGTATTGTAGATTGGTAAATGAGTGGTGACAATGACAATCTCAGTTATGACTTCAAAAAAGGTTTCTATGCATGACCTGCTCTTTATAGTTACTGACCTCTACATAGCCTATCGACAGTTCTATTTCAGGAGTAAAACGCCTTGTTCCATTTGTCATATCATACTGTAGGTTACTAGTAGGGAGAGGAAGAGTTAAGAGTAAGGTTAAAAATAGCCAGACATGATCTTATCGACACTAAAGAGAAGAGGCCCACACTGGAAACATGAGCGACGTGCCAATTGTGAAAAAAAAATATTGCAATATGAATCTGACTTTGAGCATAGTTGCAGATATATCAACTTAATCACTTTTACATTAAAACGGAACTCTACCGGAGACTCACTGGCCATTAAACATAAAGGCATGACTATTCTTGTATTATTCATTGAAGATACTTGTACATTTTGTCTCATTACTCACTTCATTAGACCACTGCCCTGATAAGTTCCAAAAGACTAACCTGGTGCTTTCAGAGTCACTCACGTGCTCCTCCTTTAGCCTGTCCAGGTCCAGCACACTTTTCACCATTGAGGTTTTAATGTGAACACCCCTGACTAGGGCTGGACGATATGGCCAAAATCTCATATCCCAATATAGGTAATTTCATATCCCGATAACGATACATATCACGATACACACATTTTCTGTAAATTCAATGAATAAATAGTTTATATAAAATGATCACATGTAAAGGCCTATTTCTTATTACATTTTGAATTATACGTTTACAAATAAAAGGTATTTGCATTGGGTCGAGTGCCAGCACCAACTCACGAAACCCCCATTTCTCGACCGTGTAAATTGGGGCCATGTCTTTGCAGATGTAAGTTGTAACGGTAGCTGTTATATTCTTCCATCTTCATGATTTTTTGCCATATGGACAGAGCGAAGTCCAAATATTGCCGTAAAGAGAGTGATTTGCGACACAATGAAATAAACGATAGAGCATAATATGAAACGATATAAGTTTTTCTATCGTCACACGATATATATTGTCATATCGCTCAGCCCTACCCCCAGCCCTGCTGAAGACAGCAGCAAAGCTGTCTTTGGGTACCGACAGGTCCTCCTTAGCACTAGGGGGCTCTGGCTCTAGGAAGTCTGTCTTGGACTTTGTGGCACCAATGCAATCTGAAATGGAGGACACCCTCTTCATACGGACATGCGTGCAAGGACGGCGGGGTGTTGAAACAGGTGGTGTGGTGGCTGCGGGCTCAGTGAGTAGTCCTGGGGGCAGGACCACAGATTTCAGGGAAGATGGGAGACTGGCGCTTGATGTTGCAAACAAAATGGGATCAATTTGAGAGGAAAAATGTAAGGACAAAATGTGGAAGTGCACTGTCTGGAATAGGTGCTGATAATTTGGTACAAAAGGTCTCTATGGGCGGCAAGACAGTTGACCTTTGGGAGGATGTCAGGGGTTGTAGTGAGATGCTACTGAGAGGTGGCCTTGAAGGGTTAAAGCCAGGCAAAGAGGACTGCACAGAGGGACTCATTTGTAAAGAGTTCATCTGTGCTACGCTGGGGTTAGGGAAGTCCGAGGAGATAAGAGAAGAGGGTTGAAGAAGCTCCAACAGGGTGCCCTGACTACTGCTCAACGAGGGATCTCATGAACTCTCTGTCAAGTGGTTCATGTAAATGGCAGATCCATCTGTGGGCGATACAAACTGGCCGCTGTTAGAATCCAAGAAGAGGTCTTTTGTGTCTTGAGGCTGATGGGTTTCCATGGGAGCATCAACCTGGACAGGGACCAGCGCAGTGCTGTGGGAGGGAGGATCACACCTTTCAAGAACAACTGGAGCCCCAGGGACAAAGTCCAGACCGGAAACTTGAAATAAATCCTCTGGGTAGATCGTATCAGGCACCTTAGTTAGGACAAAGTCCAGCAGAGTTCCTTGAAGGGGTGCAATCAGCACTGGTTCGTGGGAGTCTAAGGAGGGGACTGAGTTATTTTGCTCTACAGGAGTTGGGAAGGTGTATAACTGCAGGGGAGTAGTATTCACATCAGCAGGGCTGTATGTTGTGGATGGGTCCACTGCAGCTGGTCTTCGAGCTTCTGGTAAGATCTCAGTTGGCGTAAGGGTCACACTGTCCAATTTAGTCCCAGCTAGTTGTGTGGAATTGAAGGCTTGGATGGATCCTGGGGTATACACTACTGGTCAAAAGTTTTAGTACACCTACTCATTCAAGGGGTTTTATTTATTTTTTACTATTTTCTACATTGTAGAATAATGGTGAAGAAATCAAAACTATGAAATAACACATATGGTTCATGTAGTAACCAAGAAAGTGTTAAACAAATCTAAACATATTTTATATTTGAGATTCTTCAAATAGCCACCCTTTGCCTTGATGACAGCTGTGCACACTCTTGGCACTCTCTCAACCAGCTTCACCTGGAATACTTTTCCAACAGTCTTGAAGGAGTTCCCATATATGCTGAGCACTTGTTGGCTGCTTTTCCTTCACTCTGGCGGTCCGACTCATCCCAAACCATCTCAATTTGGTTGAGGTCGGGAGATTGTGGAGGCCAGTCATCTGATGCAGCACTCCATCACTCTCCTTCTTGGTAAAATAGCCCTTACACAACCTGGAGGTGTGTTGGGTCATTGTCCTGTTGAAAAACTAATGATAATCCCACTAAGCGCAAACCAGATGGGATGGTGTATCACTGCAGAATGCTGTGCTAGCCATACTGGTTATGTGTGCCTTGAATTCTAAATAAATCACAGACAGTGTCACCATAAAAGCACCCCCACACCACCAGCAAAGCACTCTCACCTCCTCCATGATTTACGGTGGGAAATACACATGCGGAGATCATCCATTCACCCACATGCATCTCACAAAGACATGACGGTTGGAACCAAAAATATCCAATTTGGACTCCAGACCTAAGAACAAATTTTCACCAGTCAAGTGTTCATTGCTCGTGTTTCTTGGCCCTAGCAAGTCTCTTCTTATTAGTCTCTTCTCATTACTGGTGTCCTTTAGTAGTGGTTTCTTTGCAGGAATCGACCAAGGCCTGATTCACCGTCCCCTCTGAACTGTTGATGTTGAGATGTGTCTGTTGCTTGAAGGATGTGAAGCATTTATTTGAGATGCAATTTCTGAGGCTGGTAAGTCTAATGAACTTATCTTCTGCAGCAGAGGTAACTCTGAGTCTTCTATTCCTGTGGCGGTCCTCATGAGAGCCAGTTTCATCATAGCACTTGGTGGTTTTTGCGACTGCACTTGAAGAAACATTCAAATTGACTGACCTTCATGTCTTAAAGTAATGATGGGCTGTCTTTTCTCTTTGCTTATTTGACCTGTTCTTGCCATAATATGGACTTGGTCTTTTACCAAATAGGACTATCTTCTGTATACCACCCTTACCTTGTCGAAATCCAACTGATTGGCTCAAACTCATTAAGGAAGAAAGTCAACAAATTAACTTTTAGGGCACACCTGTTAATTGAAATGCATTCCAGGTGACTACCTGGTTGAGAGAATGAAAAGAGTGTGCAAAGATGTCATCAAGGCCAAGGGTGGCTATCAAAATATATTTTGATTGATTGTTTAACACTTTCTTGGTTACTATATGATTCCATATGTGTTATTTCATAGTTTTGATGTCTTATATATATAAGAAACTATTCCCTCACGTTGATGAGGTGAGTGATCGTGAACGTTCTCCCCTTGAGCTCTGGTCTGGACCATCATGGTGGCTTTGGGCTGGTTAGTGATGGATGTCTGCCGGCCCCGTGGACCCTCCTGTATGGTCCCTGTGGAACCCCTGGCCTCAGCACTAGGGGCCTCTTTAGCCCTTGTCAACATACTATAGCTGAAGGTGAGGTGCCAGATATGGGAACAAGGTTGATGGCAGGGGAGTGACTCCCAGTCATTCAATACCCAAATAAACACAAGAGCATGTCAACAACAATTATAAACTGGTTGGTTCGAGCCCTGAAAGCTGATTGGCTGACAGCCATGGTATATCAGACCGTATTCCATGAGTATGACAAAACATTTCTTTTGAATGCTCTAATTACGTTCGTAACCAGTTTATAATAGCAGTAAGGCACCTCAGGGGTTGTTGATATAATGTAAAACACAGGAACCTTTGAGTACTTGGTCTTGAAATAACCAGCAGGTGATGAGATCCCAGGTATCATTACATGTCCTACCCGAAATGAAGCATGTCTGGACCTCTGTTATGGTAAGATCCCAGGTGCATATTTTTCCAAAGCACCACCCAATCTTGGGGGTTCGGATCATAATATGGTTCAGCTCATCCCAATCTACAATGCGAGAGAAGGCTAAAAAGGTGGAAATTAAAACCTGGACTCCTAAAGCCCTCCAGGACTGACTGGGCGGGATTGATGGACAGTGCCGATGACCTGGAAGAGGCTGCGGATACCGTCTCGGATTACCTCTGTTTGTGTGAGGATCTCGTTAATCCCAAAAAGAAAGTCAACATCTTCCCCAATAATAAACCATGGGTAACTCGGGAATTAAAATAGCTCCTCAACCAGAAAAAACAAGTGTTTAAATTGGGTGGCAGTAAAGAGGAATGGAAAAATATTTAGAGGCAACGCAAAAGCAAAATCATGAAGTGCAAGACAGCATAAAAAGACAAATTAGAAAACATTTTCAAGGACAAGGACAGTAGGAAAACCATCACAGGCTTCAAACTAAACAGACAATGTAGGACTGTTGAAAATGACCTTGCTTTTGCAAATGATTGTAGGTTTGCCTTGTGATTTTGCATCGCAGCAGAAGGTGGCCTTGGACAGTATAGACAGTATAGACAGCATACCAGTTGTTGATATACAGATCTCTGTGAATGACGTCAAGCAATAGTTTCAACGTGTCAACCTACGAAAATCATATGGTCCAGACGGTCAGCAGCAAGGCACTTCAGTCATGCGCAGACCAACTCGCATTACCGTTCCAGAAACTGTTCCAGCTGTCACTGAATAGTGGGATAGTTCCAGACTTATGGAAGAAGTCACTGACTGTCCCAATACCGAAAAACAACATGCCAAAAGAAAATACTGATTTACCCTAGCCCTAACATCTGTAAATATGAAATGTATTGAAAAAATTGTTCAAAAAACAAATTATGGTCTCTCATTCCAATTAGACTCAAACCATTTTGCCTACTGTGCTTCCAGGGGTGTTGTTGATGTGTTATTGGTCATGTTGAACAATATCTACGAACATTTAGAAAAGGCAAATAAGCCTAGTGAAAATTGTATTCATTGACTTTAGTAGAATGTTTAACACCATCCAAAGATAAGATGGTGAATGTAGGTGTCAACTCTCTACTGATCAGGTGGATAATTAGTTTCCTTGTGAACCGTACTCAACAAGTGAAGTTTAACTCTGCCATCTCTACATCTAGAATGGTGAATACAGGAGCCCCTCAAGGTTGCGTACTTTCACCGATACTGCACACGATTGTCAAGCCTCTGACGCAGCCCACACAGTTTATGCAAACTGAACCATTTTAATGTTGACCGCCATAAATTGCAAATGTTCTATAGTTCTATCTTGCAGAGTGTGCTGTCCTTTGGTCTGATATGCATTTTCGGTAACATGCGAGTGCAAGACCAAGTCAAGCTTCAGTGCTTAATTAAGGTGGCGGTGAAGGATAATTGGTATAGATCAAGAATCAGCCAACAACCTGCACACAAATCTCATCCTCGTTCAACTTTAAAGCATTTTACAGGACAGTACTCATCCCCTTCACTCAATTCAGTCACAGCAGCAGCCGGACAAGGGGAAAGACTTCTTCAAAAGAAAATTAAAAAAGATAGATATAGGGACTCTTTTATTCCAACAGCCATTAACTGTTGGTCCCTCGAGTATACAGCATATTGCACTTTCACTTTAAATTAGTAGCTATAGCACTTTGAATGAATTAAATTGTGTAGTTTCTGTTTTAAATACATGAACAAATACATTTTTCCCTGATGGGATATTAAAGTTGATCTGAATCTGAATCTCCAGAGCAGCTGGTTATAGCTCACTGGGCACTGCTGTCTATTCCACGTTGGGTCAACGTAATTTAATTGAAACAACCAGTATGCCCAGTGGGTGGTCATTTAACCAGGCAGTCTGAGCTCAATAAAAGCTGCTTACATATTACTGGTACACGATGATGGCCAGAGAGAGGAGATACAGTACACTTCCATAACTATTTTGTGACTCGAGCAAACAAAAAATTGTTGGCAGAGTCAAGGGGCATGGTACAGTTGGAAGTCGGAAGTTTGCATACACCTTAGCCAAATACATTTAAACTCAGTTTTTAACAATTCCTGACATTTAATCATAGTAAAAATTCCATGTCTTATGTCAGATAGGATCACCACTTTATTTTAAGAATGGGAAATGTCAGAATAATAGTAGAGAGAATGATTTATTTCAGCTTTTATTTCTTTCATCACATTCCCAGTGGGTCAACAATTTACATACACTCAATTAGAATTTGGTAGCATTGCCTTTAAGTTGTATTACTTGGCCCAAAAGTTTCAGGAAGCCTTCCACAAGCTTCCCACATTAAGTTGGGTGAATATTGGCCCATTCCTCCTGACAGAGCTGGTGTAACTGAGTCAGGATGGTAGGCCTCCTTGCACGCACACACTTTTTCAGTTCTGCCCACACATTTTCTATGGGATTGAGGTCAGGGCTTTGTAATGGCCACTCCAATAGCTTGACTTTGTTGTCCTTAAGCCATTTTCCCACAACTTTGGAAGTATGGTTGCGATCATTGTCCATTTGGAAGACCCATTTGCGACCAAGCTTTAACTTCCTGACTGATGTCTTGAGATGTTGCCTCAATATATCCACATACTTTTCCTCCCTCATGATGCCATCTATTTTGTGAAGTGCACCAGTCCCTCCTGCAGCAAAGCACCCCCACAACATGATGCTGCCACCTCTGTGCTTCACAGTTGGGATGGTGTTCTTCGGCTTGCAAGCCTCCCCTTTTTCCTCCAAACATAACGATGGTCGTTATGGCCAAACAGTTATATTTTTGTTTCATCAGACCAGAGGACATTTCTCCAGAAAGTACAATCTTTATCCCCATGTGCAGTTGCAAACCGTAGTCTGGCTTTTTTTATGGCGGTTTTGGAGCAGTGGCTTCTTCCTTGCTGATCAGCCTTTCAGGTTACGTTGATATAGGACTCGTTTTACTGTGTATATAGATACTTTTGCACCTGTTTCCTCCAGCATCTTCACAAGGTCCTTTGCTGTTGTTCTGGGATTGATTTGTACTTTTCGCACCAAAGTACGTTAATCTCTAGGAGAGAGCGGTATGATGGCTGGCTGCATGGTCCCATGGTGTTTATACTTGCGTACTATTGTTTGTACAGATGAACGTGGTACCTTCAGGCGTTTGGAAATCGCTCCCAAGGATGAATCAGACTTGTGGAGGTCTACTATTTTTTTTCCTGAGGTCTTGGCGGATTTATTTTGATTTGTCCATGATGTCAAGCAAAGAGGCACTGAGTTTGAAGGTAGGCCTTGAAATACATCCACTGGTACACCTCCAATTGACCCAAATGATGTCAATTAGCCTATCAGAAGCTTCTAAAGCCATGGCATTTTCTGGAATTTCCCAAGCTGTTTAAAGGCATAGTCAACTTAGCATATGTACATTTCTGACCCACTGGAATTGTGATACAGTGAATTATTTATAAGTGAAACAATCTGTCTGTAAACAATTGTTTGAAAAATGACTTGTGTCATGCACAAAGTCGATGTCCTAACCATCTTGCCAATACTATAGTTTGTTAACAAGAGATTTGTGGAGTGGTTGAAAAACAAGTTTTAATGACTCCAACCTAAGTGCATGTAAACTTCCGACTTCAACTGTATATACAGTGCCTTGCGAAAGTATTCGGCCCCCTTGAACTTTGCGACCTTTTGCCACATTTCAGGCTTCAAACATAAAGATATAAAACTGTATTTTTTGTGAAGAATCAACAACAAGTGGGACACAATCATGAAGTGGAACGACATTTATTGGATATTTCAAAAACTGAAAAATTGGGCGTGCAAAATTATTCAGCCCCTTTACTTTCAGTGCAGCAAACTCTCTCCAGAAGTTCAGTGAGGATCTCTGAATGATCCAATGTTGACCTAAATGACTAATGATGATAAACACAATCCACCTGTGTGTAATCAAGTCTCAGAGGTCCGTATAAATGCACCTGCACTGTGATAGTCTCAGAGGTCCGTTAAAAGCGCAGAGAGCATCATGAAGAACAAGGAACACACCAGGCAGGTCCGAGATACTGTTGTGAAGAAGTTTAAAGCCGGATTTGGATACAAAAAGATTTCCCAAGCTTTAAACATCCCAAGGAGCACTGTGCAAGCGATAATATTGAAATGGAAGGAGTATCAGACCACTGCAAATCTACCAAGACCTGGCCGTCCCTCTAAACTTTCAGCTCATACAAGGAGAAGACTGATCAGAGATGCAGCCAAGAGGCCCATGATCACTCTGGATGAACTGCAGAGATCTACAGCTGAGGTGGGAGACTCTGTCCATAGGACAACAATCAAAGTATATTGCACAAATCTGGCCTTTATGGAAGAGTGGCAAAAAGAAAGCCATTTCTTTAAAATATCCATAAAAAGTGTAGTTTAAAGTTTGCCACAAGCCACCTGGGAGACACACCAAACATGTGGAAGAAGGTGATCTGGTCAGATGAAACCAAAATTGAACTTTTTGGCAACATTGCAAAACGTTATGTTTGGCGTAAAAGCAACACAGCTGAACACACCATCCCCACTGTCAAACATGGTGGTGGCAGCATCATGGTTTGGGCATGCTTTTCTTCAGCAGGGACAGGGAAGATGGATAAAATTGATGGGAAGATACAAAGTATTAACTTAAGGGGGCTGAATAATTTTGCACGCCCAATTTTTCAGTTTTTGATTTGTTAAAAAAGTTTGAAATATCCAATAAATGTTCATGATTGTGTCCCACTTGTTGTTGATTCTTCACAAAAAAATACAGTTTTATATCTTTATGTTTGAAGCCTGAAATGTGGCAAAAGGTCGCAAAGTTCAAGGGGGCCGAATACTTTCGCAAGGCACTGTATGACTTGGATCGTGAAATATTGATAATCCGAAATCAAAGTAAAGGTAGCCAGGTCAGCCTGCACTCCATCCCTACAGTCCAGGTGTCAACCATCAGTATGTGAGTCTGTCAAGGCAGACGTGCTTGCTTCTACTCTCCTTTTGTCTGGTTGGTCACAGGATGAGCAGGACATCATACCTGGGATTCATGCGAACCCAGTACACACATTTGCCGTTACACAACTTTTAAACAGTGGCGGTCAGTGAACATGGCCGTATTTCTATTACAGCGTATTGGATGACTGTCATTCATATTCCATTCACCCAGCTCAATGTAACATCGATTGTTTTAGGTTAGTGCAAGATACTAAAATGTTCTCTATACCCATAATGAGGTTGATACAACCTAGCCTATGAATGGAAGTTTACAACTTAGTAGGTGTACAGGTTAAGAGAAATTTTAGTCATCAAGGTGACAGACATTGACACACTCACTACCGCTAGCTGATCTAGCTGATAAAAGCTGTAATCATTAGTCCAACAGTTGCAAATGAGAGTTTAAATTGGACAAATTCAGGTATGTTTATCCCTGTTTTGTTCTGTTTTTCCATTTAAGAATCGTTTTTCAACAGAATCAGTGGAATGAATACACCCCTGATCACACGCAAATACAGTTCACTTTCATAGCAGCCACATACAAACAGCACGATCCCTTTGATTGTTGTATAATTCCTTCTCGCATCTACGCGCTCTCCTCCTCTCACCTTTTTCCCTTTGTTTATGGACTTCAGTGCACAACACATCAGCTTTCTGTGATCATGTGTAAAAAACTTTCCAAGCCAAACCTTCATATCATAACCGCTACACACAGCCTACATCATTGTCACCATATTAACGTCATTGTTCAACATAGCTACTTGTGTACAACAAGCAGTTTAGCAGTTACACCGGCGGGCCCCGGTGAAAATACATCTATAAAACCAAAAGCTTAACTTGACTTCCAGTGTTGGATAGTCATAGCCAGCTAGATGACATAGCATCCCTATCTGTTTGAGCTGGGTGTTTGAGTAGGCTAAACTATTTAGCTGCATTTGCGAGCTAAGTGAAAGTAAAAGTTTTTAAAAATACAACCAACTATAGCTAGCTCTGTATCGCTCTCTCTCTCTTGCTTGTCCTTAATTTAGGAAAAAAACTTGTTTTTTCAAAACTGTTCAACTATTGTCTTTCTCTTTTGAGTCAACTACTCACCACATTTTATGCACTGCAGTGCTATCTAGCTGTAGCTTATGGTTTCAGTACTAGATTCATTCTCCTTTGATTGGGTGGACAACATGTCAGTTCATGCTGCAAGAGCTCTGCTAGGTTGGGGGACGTCTTCCAGAAGTTGTCATCATTACTCTTCCGACTCTTCCATGCCGTCTTCGACCACCCAACAGAGGGCCAAGAGGAAGGTGAGCATCTCCTCCGTCTATGCCATGGGGTCCAGGACAGCGTCTGAGTATGCTCTGAATTTTCGGACAGTGGCTGTGTCCACTGGCTGGAACGACCAGGCCCTGTTGACGGTTTTCCGCTGCGGGCTACAGGTGGAAGGCCAGACCGAGCTGGGTTTCGGTTCTCTCCCAGGAACCTACAGTGAGACTGAGCCCATGGAGGTGGGCACGACACTACTTCCCACAGAGGAACGTCAACACCGCAGTCAACAGGGTCTCTGCTCCTACTGTGAGGAGTCGGACCACCCCTGGAACACCTGTCCCAAAAGGAGAACCAGGCGAGGAAGCGACAGGCCGAGGAGCGCTCCTGCACCTTCCCAGGTAGGTGTGGATGTGCCTTGCTCCTCTCTGTTCACCTAGCCCGTCCTCCTTCCTGTCACCTTCCCGGACTATCCTAGTCCCTCGTGCCTGCCCCCTGATTACCCATGGGACTGCACTATCAACCTACTGCTTGGTTCTAACCTCCCACGGGGGCACATCTACCCTCTCTCGCATGCAGAGACCGAAGCCATGGTGGTCTCCATCCAGGAGGCGCTGGCTCAATGATTCCTCCGTCCGTCCACCTCTCCGGCCTCCTTCAGCTTATTTTTCGTGAAGGACGGAGGTCTCTTCCCCTGTATTGATTACTGGACACTGAATAAGGCAACAGTTAAATTCAGTTATCCCTTGCCTCTCCTACCCACTGTGATTGAACAGATGCACGGTGTTCAATACTTTACCAAATTGGATTTACGCAGTGCCTACAACCTGGTGCGCATCAGAGAGGGGGATGAATGGAAGACCGCCTTCAGCACCAGCACCGGGCACTATGAATACAGGGTATTACCCTACGGCCTGACAAATGCACCCTCTGTGTTTAAATCCTTCATTAACAAGGTGTTTAGAAACATGTTGGTTTGCTGTGAAGTGGTGTACATAGACCACATATTGGTGTACTCCACTACATGCAAGCAACATGTCTCTTATGTCAAGTCCATTTTGGAGAGGCTGATAGGGCATCACCTGTGGAGAAGTGAATGTTCTTTCAACAAGCGGTCTCCTTCCTGGGCTATCGGATATGCACCGTGGGAGTGGAGATGGAGGAGCATAGAGTCAGTGCAGTATGGTCGTAGCCTGTTCCATCCAACATAAAGGCTGTGCAGCGCTTCCTAGGTTTTTCCAACTATTTCAGGCACTTCATTAGGGGTTTCAGCACAATGGTGGCCCCTCTGACCTCCCTCCTGAAGGGAGGTCCTCGACAGCTGCTCTGGACTGAGGAGGCCAAAAAAGCTTCCCGTGTGCTCAAGGAACGTTTTACGAATGCACCTGTTCTGGCTCATCCTGACCCGTCTCTGCCCTTTGTCGTGGAGGTGGATGGCTCCGAGGTTGGAGTAGAGGCTGTTCTCTCCCAATGCACTGGATCGCCGCCTTAACTCCATCTGTGTGCCTTCTACTCACGGAAGCTGTCTCCCGCGGAGCAGAACCACGATGTGGGGAATCGTGAGTTGTTGGTTGTCAAAAAGGCACTGAAAACATAGCAGCACTGGCTGGCGAGTGCTCAACACCCATTCCTTTTTTGAATGGACCACTGGAACCTAGAGTATATTCGAGCAGCAAAGAGGCTGAACCAGCCAGGATCTAAGAACGTAAAGGCCGATGCATTGTCAGAGGATCGGAGGGAGAGCGTGACACCCATTATTCCCATGTCCCACATTGTGGCTCCTGTCGTGTGGAATGTGGACGCGGACATCCATCGAGCCCTGCGACAGGAGTCCTCACCTGCCCACTGTTCCGAGGGCGTATCTACATCACCTCTGATGTGCGGGACCGTCTCCTCGCCTGGGCACACACAGCACCTGTGTAGGGGTACCCGGGTATAGCCTGTACTATCGACTGTCTCTCCGCAAAGTTTTGGTGCCCCACCTTGGCCCAGGATGTCCGGGAATATATCTCTTCCTGCACCACCTCCTTATGGAGCAAGACACCGAGACACCTCCCCTATGGCAAACTCCACCCGCTGCCGGGTTCCCCATGACCCTGGTCCCATCTCTCCATGAACTTTGTCACAGACCTCCCCCCACCATCCTAGTTGTTGTGGACCGGTTTTCCAAAGCCTGTAATTTGATTCCTCTGCCTGATCTCCCTACGGCCATGCAGACTGCGGAGGCTCTTTCTCTCACATCTTCCGGCACTACGGGATCCTGGAGGACATCGTGTCTGACCATGGTCCTCAGTTCACCTTCCGTGTCTGGAAGGTCTTCATGGAACGACTGGGGGTTACTGTCAACCTCACCTCCGGGTACTGTCCCCAATCTAATAGGCAGGTGGAAAGGGTAAATCAGGAACCGGGTAGGTACCTTTTGTAGTTACTGTCAGGACCGGCTGGGGGACTGGGCTGCGTTTCTGCCTTGGGCACACCTCCACTAACCTCACACCCTTTCAGTGTGTTCTAGGCTATCAGCCTGCCCTGGCACACTTGCACCAGAGTCAGATCGAGGCTCCTGGTGTGGACGATTGGTTCTGGCGCATCAAGGAGATATGGAACACAGCACACACCCATTTCCAGCGCGTCGTCCCCTGGCAGAAGGCGCAGGCCAATCGTCACGGCAGTGTGGCCCCGGTCTTTCACCCCGGTGACAGGGTCTGGCTCTCTACGAAGGACCTGCCCCTCCACCTGCCCTGTCGGAAGCTGAGCCCACAGTTTGTGGGGCCGTTCAAAGTCCTGAGGAGAGTCAATGAGGCGATTTACAGATTACAGCTCCCCGTCAATTACCGAATCTCACCCTCATGTCATGTATCTCTCCTCAGGCCGGTGGCAGCTGGTCCCTTGGCTAGTGCTGGACCCCATGGCGCACCTCCCCCTCTCTTGGACATCAAGGGGGCCCCGGCGTACTCCGTCTGCAGAATGTTGGACTCACGGCATCAAGGGGGTCTCTCCACTACCTGGTCGACTGGGAAGAGTATGGTCCCGAAGAGTGGTGCTGGGTTCCAGCGCGGGACGTACTGGACCGTTCTCTCATTCGGGACTTCCACAGGCGTTGTCCCAACCGACCCGCACCACATCTCCGGGGTCGTCCACAAAGTCGGCGGCGTCCCGCTGGAGCAGCACCTCGGGGGGGGAGGGGTACTGTCACCCCAGCGTTCACTTTGGCTCCCCCTCCTGTCCAGCTCAGGTATTCGGCGTCGCCTGCCTTCTAGCTGCTGCCAAACCTGCTGCTGGAAAACACCCTTCACTCATTAACCCCGGACTTGTCTTGTCATCATTACACACACCTGGTTCCAATCCCCACTCTATCACTGTATACATATTTCCCCTGTCATTTGTCTTTGTTGGTCATTGTATATGTTGCTTGTTTTCCTGAGAGGAATCTCTAGTTTATTTTCCTGAATACTTTATTATTTTGCACTTTGGGTTTCGTCCAGCTTTTATCTATGGTGCTTTAATAAATTCAGTAGTTCTAAACCTGTGTCTTACCAGGTTCTGACCTCCAGTCTGCGCCACTGCAGACGGTTCTGGACAACCTGGATGTTCTAGAGGAGCTTGTGATCCTGCTGGACCCGGAGAGCCCTGGGGTGAAGAACACCAGCCACCTAGCATCTCGCTGCTCCTTCCCCGCCACCTGGATTACCTACACCTACTCCCTGAGGGAGAGCAAGAGCCCCCTGAGGGCCGTGCTGGAGGGGGTCACCACCAAACACCCAGAGTGGACTGTAGGACACCTGGCCAGGTTGCTGAGAGAGATGGACCGGAACGACACAGTGGTGGTGCTCACCAAGCTCAGCTTGCTTAAGGTCAAATCAAATCAAATTTTATTTGTCACATACACATGGTTAGCAGATGTTAATGCGAGTGTAGCGAAATGCTTGTGCTTCTAGTTCCGACAATGCAGTAATAACCAACAAATAATCTAGCTAACAATTCCAAAACTACTACCTTATAGACACAAGTGTAAGGGGATAAAGAATATGTACATAAAGATATATGAATGAGTGATGGTACAGAGCAGCATAGGCAAGATACAGTAGATGGTATTGAGTACAGTATATACATATGAGATGAGTATGTAAACAAAGTGGCATAGATAAAGTGGCTAGTGATACATGTATTACATGAAGATGCAGTCGATGATATAGTCAGTGTGTTGGCAGCAGCCACTCAATGTTAGTGGTGGCTGTTTAACAGTCTGATGGCCTTGAGATAGAAGCTGTTTTTCAGTCTCTCGGTCCCAGCTTTGATGCACCTGTACTGACCTCGCCTTCTGGATGATAGCGGGGTGAACAGGCAGTGGCTCGGGTGGTTGTTGTCCTTGATGATCTTTATGGCCTTCCTGTGACATCGGGTGGTGTAGGTGTCGTGGAGGGCAGGTAGTTTGACCCCGGTGATGCGTTATGCAGACCTCACTACCCTCTGGAGAGCCTTACGGTTGTGGGCGGAGCAGTTGCCGTACCAGGCGGTGATACAGCCCGACAGGATGCTCTCGATTGTGCATCTGTAGAAGTTTGTGAGTGCTTTTGGTGACAAGCCGATTTCTTCAGCCTCCTGAGGTTGAAGAGGCGCTGCTGCGCCTTCTTCACGATGCTGTCTGTGTGGGTGGACCAATTCAGTTTGTCTGTGATGTGTACGCCGAGGAACTTAAAACTTACTACCCTCTCCACTACTGTTCCATCGATGTGGATAGGGGGGTGTTCCCTCTGCTGTTTCCTGAAGTCCACAATCATCTCCTTAGTTTTGTTGACGTTGAGTGTGAGGTTATTTTCCTGACACCACACTCCGAGGGCCCTCACCTCCTCCCTGTAGGCCGTCTCGTCGTTGTTGGTAATCAAGCCTACCACTGTTGTGTCGTCCGCAAACTTGATGATTGAGTTGGAGGCGTGCGTGGCCACGGAGTACAGGAGAGGGCTCAGAACGCACCCTTGTGGGGCGCCAGTGTTGAGGATCAGCGGGGTGGAGATGTTGTTGCCTACCCTGCAGCCTTGCGAGGGTTGACACGTTTAGATGTTTTCCTCACGTCGGCTGCAGTGAAGGAGAGTCCGCATGTTTTGGTTGCGGGCCGTGTCAGTGGCACTGTATTGTCCTCAAAGCGGGCAAAAAAGTTATTTAGTCTGCCTGGGAGCAAGACATCCTGGTCCGTGACGGGGCTGGTTTTCTTTTTGTAATCCATGATTGACTGTAGACCCTGCCACATACCTCTTGTGTCTGAGCCGTTGAATTGAGATTCTCCTTTGTCTCTATACTGACACTTAGCTTGTTTGATTGCCTTGCGGAGGGAATAGCTACACTGTTTGTATTCGGTCATGTTTCCAGTCACCTTGCCCTGATTAAAAGCTGTGGTTCGCGCTTTCAGTTTCACGCAAATGCTGCCATCAATCCACGGTTTCTGGTTTGGGAATGTTTTAATCGTTGCTATGGGAACGACATCTTCAACGCATGTTCTAATGAACTCGCTCACCGAATCAGCGTATTCGTCAATGTTGTTGTTTGATGCAATACGAAACATATCCCAGTCCACGGGATGGAAGCAGTCTTGGAGTGTGGAATCAGATTGGTCGGACCAGCGTTGAACAGACCTCAGAAACTAAAACAAGAAGCTCCCGCGCTGTCTGTAGGTAGGGATCAACAAAATGGAGTCGTGGTCAGCTTTTCCGAAAGGAGAGCGGGGCAGGGCCTTATATGCGTCGCGGAAGTTAGAATAGCAATGATCCAAGGTTTTTCCAGCCCTGGTTGCGCAATCGATATGCTGGTACAATTTAGGGAGTCTTGTTTTCAGATTAGCCTTGTTAAAATCCCCAGCTACAATGAATGCAGCCTCAGGATATATGGATTCCAGTTTGCAAAGAGTCAAATAAAGTTCGTTCAGAGACATCGATGTGTCTGCTTGGGGGGGGGATATATACGGCTGTGATTATAATCGAAGAGAATTCCCTTGGTAGATAATGCGGTCGACATTTGATTGTGAGGAATTCTAAATCAGGTGAACAGAAGGACTTGAGTTCCTGTATGTTGTTGTGGCCACACCACGTCTCGTTAACCATGAAGCATACGCCCCCGCCCCTCTTCTTGCCAGAAAGATGTTTGTTTCTGTCGGCGCGATGCGTGGAGAAACCAGCTGGCTGCACCAACTCCGATAGCGTCTCTCCAGTGAGCCATGTTTCCGTGAAGCAAAGAACGTTAGTCTCTGATGTCCCTCTGGAATGCTATTCTGGGTGTGTTCTGTGTTGGGTCCGAAAGAGATGGCTCCATCCTGATACAACCGCGAGTCTCTACCCCCTGCCAAGGTACTGGGATACAACAGGAGGGCCAGTAGGAGGCATGCTTTTCTTGGGGACCCCAAAGCCCCAAGGCAGTGATTGGGAACACTTGCATTAGGGTTCAAGTAAGATATTTAACTGCGATAACATGGCACTTATCACTTAAAGCAGGGATGTTAATCCCGGTGTCCTGAAAAAGAAGAGCTACACACTCTAGGTTAGTATATTATTGCATCTGAGCTCCTAATAACCAACGTTTCGACAGACAAGCTGTCTTCATCAGGGTATAATGACAAACACTGTGGGGAGACTAGTTTATATTGTGTCGAAGGACACACACAAGTGTCTTTAATCATGACCGGGTGTGGCTTGATATCATTGGTTAATTTTCAGATATAAATAGAACATACATGAATGGATAGCATACAATCATAGATAACATTTTGCTACATAGGCCTACAAACATTTATAATGAATAGCAACATCACAGTAATGGCTTCAGATCAAAGTCTACGTTGAGACCGAGGGGAACAAGGGTCTTTAAAGTAAAGATCCAGGCAGCCTCTCGTTTTAACAAATTGTCGAGGTCACCCCCTCTCCTTGGGAGAGGTGCCGATATAACGTAGGGACGAAATTGAAGTTGTAAGATAAATAACTGCTTTAGCAGAGCACGTGATAACACCTTTGATCAGGATCTGTTTCCCTGTTTGGGGGTGTTTAAAGGATCTACATTTGTAAGTGACATTGTATTGAGCGCAGCTGTTACTTGTAGTCTCCATCCGCTAGAGGTGCAAATAGACATTGTGCAGGAGTATTTTGGGGTGGTAAATAAGTTCACCAATTGATCAGAGATTTCTGCCCCGTGAAAATATGACCAAGGGAGGGTCCGAAAACACATTACCGATAGTGTCATCGGATCATAGAATGTGGCAATGTTTGTGAACGATTTCCTTAATTTGTTCGGAGCACTTTAAATGAGGGGTAGTGAGGATGCAAGAATGCTTTTTGCGAGACTGTCCTTGAAAGAGATTAAGGGACATTTTGTTTTTGCCATTCTTATCTAATTTCTGTGCGCATGCAATGTGGCTGACTGGACAAATCACACCTATGAGTAGCTGCAATTTGGCAGTAGGCCCAGACCGTGTTTTGAGAACAAACGAAAGATCTGTTTCAAGGTATCAGCTTAGAGAAAGAATCCTTGTGATGTGTTGGTCTGTCACGTTATGAAACCGTATTGGTGGGTAACATGGATGAAACAAAACGGTAATGATGAATGAATTATGCCAAATCATGCAAATATAACTTGTCTGTGTATAGCCGTATATAAGACAACGGTTGGGACTGCCAAGTTTTTCTGACAGACATGTGTACTATGCTGCATTGAGTTGGTTGGAACCTCTCCAGCACGCTGACAAATAAACAATTATTCAGTTAAGATTGAGTGTCCCTGTGTAAGAATTAGTTATGGATTTTTGTACCCCCTCTCCTAGAATTATTTTTGCATCTCAGCCATATCTGTCAATCTGATTGTTTTTTATTCGACAGAATTGGCTGTAGGGCAAACTGTATTTCATGGGAAGCGGGTGACAGCTATCAGCCCTCAAACTGTTACGATCAATAGGTTTCCTGTAAAGATCAGTATATAGAACATTATCCTCACACAAAATCGGAAGATCAAGGAAACTGATTTGATGTGCGTGACAGATGTGTGTCAGATCTCAGGCGCTCAGAACAAGTGTTAAGTTCCCAACCTGGCCCTCACATTCATTTTTCATCTTATGTCAAACGTAATATCGCCAACCAATGATATTGCTGTATTTATACATTGCATGTTATATAAATGTCATATTAGCATTTGTTTAATTCAATTTTCAAATGATCAAGTCCAATTTGTTCAAACATCTTAACATCTTTATTAAGCAAATAACATTATAAATAAAAAAAGTGCATAGAAAAATTAAACGGGTTTAGAAATATGTATACAATTATTTACAAACTCAGGGTTTATTTGTACAAGGTAACAAAGACAAGTTAACACATATTTTCATGTCTTTTACACTTTGTTATACTTTAAAATAACCCTACCATATAGAACATACAGCTTTCTGAACCAGTTCTGGGAGAGATCGTCATGGTAACTTCAGGTTTACAACTAGTGCTTTGTATGCTTCATCGAACACACAGGCCAGCTCTGCAGGACATTAAAACCACGTTACTCTTATTATATTGTCATCATCCTCTTTTTTGCATTAGTATTCTTTAACATCTGTCAGAGCAACTGAGGTAGAATCCTGGCAAGAGGTTAGGGAGTGGAGTGGGCATAGAGAAACCTGCTCTGAGCGGTGTTACAACATCAGGTTTTCAGCGAAAAAGGAAGCTAGGTTAAGGATAGCTGTATCCCTGAAAAAGATGCATCCTGTTATTGGCAAACTCTGCTAAGGGTGTAGATGATTGACAAATGGGAATACAGGCTCCATCTCACTGATTGGTCGCGCAGGCTGGTGGGCTAAAGCTCTTCCTTACTGGGTATTATATTTCAAAAGGACAGTGCTCATTTCCTTTAGAATATGATCTGTACCTTGAAGGGTTCTCTGTAGCACGCAGATGGGAAGAACAGCATGATGCTTGATATTCTCCTGTTATATGGCCTGCCGATACTAAGGCCTGCTGTACTTTCTCCATGAAAATTCTACCAGAACAAAGAAAAACAATCAAAAACAATTAAAAAATACCTGCTTTAGAACAATGTCTTGTGTGAAGGCTGAAATGTAATACACAACTGTCCTCAAACATCAAGGTTCAAATAAGAGAAAGAAGAAGTAACAAAGTAAACAAAGAGGAAACGAGGGGAGGAGGATTTCCCACTAGACCATCATTTATACAAAGCACAGCTAGTTTCACCAGTCCAAAATCTGAACAGAAACATGAATAAATACAACTATTCTAGAGCTCAAGCAATCTCTTATTGTAAAGATGTGAACAACAGGGTGTACATTTGATGTCCTAATATGTCTGACTGAACTGACTGACAGCGTTGTCTAAAGTTGTATGACAGCAAATGTTAAGGTGCTGAGTGCATTCTCTCCCTATCTTGGTTTTACACCAAGACATTATTATCTCTTAAAGCTATCCTACTGAGCAACATACAGTACAGTACTGGCCTAATGCTATGCTTGAGATCTCCAGTGCACAGGGGAGCTGTCAGTCCACAGTCAGGTATATATAGAATTTATAACACATCTCTTAGTGGTGTAACATGGACAGTGTTCCACGCTTTGTGGTTGGCAGAGAATGTCAGAAGGAGAAGTCAGTACTTTGTTAACTCCAGTGACTGTTGAGAAATATGGAGTCTGGATTTTGTTAATTCACTAAAGATGTGCAACTGTAGCAAAGAAGTAGGCCTAATATTATTGCAAAAGGTAATCAGCATTTGCCATGATAGTAATAAAATATACTTTTAAATAAAAAAAGAGCTACACATCACTCTTGGATTGGGTAGTGTTTGCTACATGCAAAAATGGTGAAGGGAAAGTTCTTAAAGATATGATTTAGCTGCAGCAAACTCTTTAAGGGTGACACTGTTATCTAACCGTTTAACTGAACATAATGGAGGTCTCTTCCCCGGTCTGTGTGACAGGTAAGTGGAGAATGGATAGAAAAATAGGTATTATTTGGTGGGTCTCTGACCTAGGAGCCACAAAGTCTATGGCCCATCATATCTAGCACCATGGTTCTCTGAACAGTCAACGGAAAGCAAATATGTACAACCTGACGCATGATGAGCACTGTGAAATATAATTTCAAATAAATAAAACAATGATTAATAAATCAAGTAAAGATGGAGATATGGCTAAGGGATCAACTAGAGAGGATGGAGCCAACATGATTATGGGTGTCGAAATTAAAAATCTCCCCCTGCCCCCCGACAAAAAAAGATGAGGAATCTCTCCAAGTCTAGCTTTTCTGGTCCACCCTTATTTCAACAGAAAGTGCTTGACGTTATGGCGTCAAGGAAAATACCTTCATACAACATAGAACCAGCATAACCACAATATGCGTTCAGTATCCTGTTCTCAAGAAAAAACCACACGCTATAACGGTAGCTACTTCCGCTCTCTTCTGTGGCGAACTTGCCCAACCTCTGGCAGATGCATATTGGTTAGGAGCCAATGTGAGCTTATGGATGCATGTCCCTGTGTGGCGGTCCTCGTCCCTCTTGCTCCCCATCTCCTGGCCCTGGTTCCTCTCCCAGTCTCTTTGTAGTGGCTCATCTTCCCCTGTATTTTCTCCTCCCCCACCTCCCAACCCAGTAAAACCTTAATTTAAGGTTTTTAACCTCTTCCTCTGTTGCCTCTGCTCTCACCCCTCTTCCCTTGTGCCTTGTTTCCCCTGCAGAGACTGTGGCAGTACCAAGTCCTCCTCCTGCCCCTAGTTGAGGAAGCGTCTGCATTTCCGGGCCCCGCAGTTGCAGTTGAGCTTGCTTGCTGGGTCTTCGATGGGGAACTTGTAGTCGTAGGTGAGCTCCTCGCCCCGGTAGATCTTGCGCAAGGCAAAGATGACGATGTGCTTCTGGCCCTCCACGTTGATGACGCGCGAGTAGCAGTTGGGCTCGCACGAGTGGTTGATGAAGCGCGCCGCATTGCCGTGCATGGTGGCGTCCACCACGTCAAAGTCATCGATACGGAACATGTAGCAGCCGATACCCTGTGGAGGAAGGAGGGAAAAGAGACAGGTTTTAGACTTAGTTTTAGTTTAACATGTATTATGTTGACCTCCCGGGTGGCGCAGTGGTTAAGGGCGCTGTACTGCAGCGCCAGCTGTGCCACCAGAGACCCTGGGTTCGCCCCCAGGCTCTGTCGTAACCGGTCGCGACCGGGAGGTCCGTGGGGCGATGCACAATTGGCCTATCGTCGTCCGGGTTAGGGAGGGGTTGGCCGGTAGGGATATCCTTGTCTCATCGTGCACCAGCGACTCCTGTGGCGGGCCGGGCGCAGTGCGCGCTAACCAAGGTTGCCAGGTGCACGGTGTTTTCTCCGACACATTGGTGCGGCTGGCTTCCGGGTTGGATGCTAAGCACTGCGGCTTGGTTGGGTTGTGTATCGGCGGACGCATGACTTTCAACCTTCGTCTCTCCCGAGCCTGTACGGGAGTTGTGGAGATGAGACAAGATAGTAGCTACTAAAAACAATTGGATACCACGAAATTGGGGAGAAAACGGGGTAAAATTTTAAAAAACATGTATTATGTTGGTATCAATAACATTCAAGCCCACAATAACATTCAAGCCCACAATTAGTGGACTTAAAAAAAGTCCACCAACTAAGGTCTCGTTGGGACAAACCATAGGGCTTATGTCGTCTCAAACACACTCTGGACTGATTGATCTCACCTTGCCATCGTAATACTTCTCTCGCTTGTCTGTGAGCACTGAGCGAATGACGATGCCGGCATACTCAATGACCATCTCCTGAGCATCGATGTTCCTCTTGCAGAACAGACCTCGGCCGTGGATAGCAGACCTACACCAGAGAGATGTCAGAAGAGGTTCAAGTATGAACAACAGTTGGCTATTAAAAGGATGCAATGGAGAGGCAGGAAATATAAAGCATGCCTCAGTCCCTAGTTTGCTGTGATAGCTGTAGTGCAGCGGTTCCCAAACTTTCTATAGTCCCGTACCCCTCCAAACATTCAACATCCAGCTGCGTACCCCATCTAGCATCAGGGTCAGCGCACTCCGAAGTTTTTTGCAATCATTGTAAAGCCTGCCACACACAAACACACTATACGATACATTTCTTAAACATAAGAATGAGTGTGAGTTTTTGTCACACCCCAGCTCGTGGTAAGTGACAAAAAGCTCTTATAGGACCATGGCACAAATAATAATCAATATTTATCTCTTTATTTAACCATCTTACATATAAAACCTTATTTGTTCATCGAAAATTGTCAATACCTCACCACAGGTTGAGAAGGGTGTGCTTGAAATGATGCACATAACTCTGCAATGTTGGGTTGTATTGGAGTCGGTCTTAAATCATTTCACACAGTCTGCTTGTATTTTGTTTTCATGCTAGTGAGGGCCGAGAATCCACTCTCACATAGGTACGTGGTTGCAAAGGGCATCAGTGTCTTAACAGCGTGGTTTGCCAAGGCAGGATACTCTGAGCGCAGCCCAATCCAGAAATCTGGCAGTGGCTTCTGATTAAATTCGATTTACACAGAACCACTTGTTGCTCTTCTTCAGATATCAGTAAGTGGACTGGAGGCAGGGCATGAAAGGGATAACGAATCCAGTTATTTGTGTCATCGGTTTCAGGAAAGTACTTGCGTAATTGCACATCCAACTCACTCAGGTGCTTCGCTATATCACATTTGACATTGTCCGTAAGCTTGAGTTCTTTCGCACACAAAAAAATCATACAATGACGGAAAGACCTGTGTGTTGTCCTTGTTAATGCAGACAGAGAAGAGCTCCAACTTCTTAATCATAGCCTCAATTTTGTCCCGCACATTGAATAGTTGCAGAGAGCCCCTGTAATCCTAGATTCGGATCATTCAGGCGAGAAAAAACATCACCCAGATAGGCTAGTCGTGTGCGAAACTCGTCATCATGCAAGCGGTCAGACAAGTGAAAATTATGGTCAGCAAAGAAAACATTAAGTTCGTGTCAATACTTTGCCCCATGCATTTAATTGGTAGATTTAGATAGTGTTCTCTAAAGTTTCTAAAACTGTTAAAATTATGTCTGAGTATAACAGAACTGATATGGCAGGCGAAATCCCGAGGACAAACCATCCCCCCCCCAAAAAAATCTGTTTACCACTGTTTTCAATGGCAAGTACTATAATTATAAGCCCAAGTCCTCCCAAATTGCAGTTCCTAGGGCTTCCACTAGATGTCAACAGTCTTTAGTTATATTTTGAGGCTGGTTTTTGGAAAAAAATGACCCAGAAATTGTAGTGGTTCTAGGTGGCTCCCATTTTGGCTGTAGTGTTTCCAAGTGGGTGGAGGAAAGCGCGTTTTCTTATTTATCTCCGGTAATGAACATACTATTCTCGGTCTTAAATTGTATAGTTTATTTGCGTATTAGGATACCTAAGGTTTGATTATAAACGTTGTTTGACTTGTTTGGAAAAGTTTATTAGTAACGTTTGGGATTCATTTTGTATGCATTTTGATGGAGGGAAACAGGATGGATTATTGACTGAAGCACGCCAGCTAAACTGAGTTTTTATGGATACAAAGAAGGACATTATCGAACAAAAGGACCATTTGTGATCTTTTGGAGTGCCAACAGAAGATCAAATGTAAGGCATTTTTTATATCGCTATTTCTGACTTTCATGTCGCACCTGCCTGGTTGAAATATGTTTTTCATGTGTTGGTATGCAGGGCGCTGTCCTCAGATAATCACATGGTTTGCTTTCACCATAAAGCCTTATTGAAATCTTACACGGCGGCTGGATTAACAACAAGTTAGGCTTTATTTTGATGTACTACACTTGTATTTTCATGAATATTAAATATTATGGTAATTTAATTTGAATTTGGCGCTCTGCAATTTCACCGGATGTTGTCGAGGTGTCCTGCTAGCAGCACGCCTTTCCCAAATTAACAAAGATTGCATAGCGGAGAAGGTACGGTGGGATTCGAAATGGTCGGTAATCTGTTTGTTAATGATGTTAATGATGTCGTTTAGGACCTTGAGCGTGGCTGAGGTGCACCCATGACCAACTCTGAAACCAGATTGCATAGCGGAGAAGGTACGGTGGGATTCGAAATGGTCGGTAATCTGTTTGTTAATTAATTGTAACTACCCATCCCGGATCCAGGAGCGTTGTCATCAACTGACACTAATTAGCATAACGCAACGGACATAAATATTACTAGAAAATATTCATATTCGTGAAATCACAAGTGAAATATATTGAAACAGTTTAGCCTTTTGTTAATCACCCTGTCATCTCAGATTTTGAAATTATGCTTTACAGCCAAAGCAAGACAAGCATTTGTGTTTACCTTTGATGAGCTGCGGATGTTTTCTCTCACAAGACTCCCAGTTAGATAGCAAATGTTCCTTTTTTCCAAAAATATTATTTTTGTAGCCGAAATACCTCCGTTAGTTCTTCACGTTTGGCTGAGAATTCGACCGGAAATTGCGGTCACGACAACGGCGAAAAATATTCCAAATTAGCTCCGTAATATCGACAGAAACATGGCAAACGTTGTTTATAATCAATCCTCAAGGTGTTTTTCAAATATCTATTCAATAATATATCAACTGGGACAGGTGGCTTCTTAGTAGGAAAGAGAGAAACAATGGCCGCATTTGTCTCTTACGCACAAAACACTTTGAGAGACTCCAGCTGACCACTGACGTAATGTTGACGTTCAGGCTCATTTTTCAAAATAAAAGCCTGAATCTATGTATTGTGACACTAGACACATTAGGGAAGCCATAGAAAAAGGAATCTGGTTGATATCTCATTCACTGCTCAATAGGGACGCATAGGAACGCAGAGCTTTCTAAACAAGAGTCCCTTCCTGATTGGATTTTCTCAGGCTTTCGCCTGTAATATCAGTTATGTTATACTCACAGACAATATTTTTACAGTTTTGGAAACTTTAGAGTGTTTTATATCCTAAGCTGTCAATTATATGCATATTCTAGCATCTTGTCCTGACAAAATAGCCTGTTTACTTTGGGAACGTTATTTTTCCAAAAATGAAAATAGTGCCCCCTAGATTCAACAGGTTAACCTCTCTGGGATATGTGGGATGGTAGCGTCCCACCTGGCCAAAAGACAGAGAAAATGCAGAGCGCCAAATTCAAATAAATTCCTATAAAATCAAACTTTCATGAAATCACACATGTAAGATACCAAATTAAAGCTACACGTGTTGTGAATCCAGCCAACATGACAGATTTCAAAAAGGCTTTTCGGCGAAAGCAAACGATGCTATTATCTAAGGATAGCACCTCCGTTAAACAAAAGAGAGAAAATATATTTCAACCCTGCACGTGAGACAAAACGCAGAAATAAAATATAAATCATGCCTTACCTTTGACGAGCTTCTTCTGTTGGCACTCCAATATGTCCCATAAACATCACAAATGGTCCTTTTGTTCAATTAATTGCGTCCATATATATCCAAAATGTCCATTTATTTGGCGCGTTTGATCCAGAAAAACACCGGTTCCAACTTGCGCAACGTGACAACAAAATATCTCAAAAGTTACCTGTAAACTTTGCCAAAACATTTAAACTACTTTTGTAATACAACTTTAGGTATTTTTTAAAGTAAATAATTTATCAAATTGAAGACGGGATGATCTGTGTTCAATACAAGAAGAAAACAAACTGACGCTAGCTTTCTGGTCACGCGCCTCTATCAAACAGTATACATGAAGTGACCCTCGTTTTGAACAGGGCTACTTCTTCATTAAACAAAGGAAAAACCTAAACCAATTTCTAAAGACTGGGGACATCCAGTGGAAGCGGTAGGAACTGCAAGCAAGTCCCTTAAAAAATCTGGATTCCCAATGAAAACTCATTGAAAAGAGAGTGATCTCAAAAAAAAAAATCTGAATGGTTTGTCCTCAGTGTTTCGCCTGCTACATAAGTTCTGTTATACTCAAAGACATGATTCAAACAGTTTTAGAAACTTCCAAATCTACTAACAATAGTTATATATTAGCAGGCAGTTGAATTTGGGCATGCTTTTCATCCAAAATTCCAAATGCTGCCCCCTATCCTAGAGAAGTGAACTAACCTCCAGACGAGCTCCAATGCCATACAACGCTCCTTCCATGGCCTCCAACTGCTCTTAAATGCAGGGAAAACTAAATGCATGCTATTCAACAGATCACTGCCCACACCTGCTAGCCTGTCCAGCATCACTACTCTGGACGGCTCGGACTTAGAATACGTGAACAACTACAAATACCTAGGTGTCTGGTTAGACTGTAAACTCTCCTTCCAGACTCACATTAAGCATCTCCAATCCAAAATTAAATCTAGAATTGGCTTCCTATATCGCAACAAAGCATCCTTTACTCATGCTGCCAAACATACCCTCGTGAAACTGACCATCCTACCGATCCTCGACTTCAGTGATGTCATCTATAAAAAATCCCCCAACACTCTACTCAACAAACTGGATGCAGTCTATCACAGTGGCATCCGTTCTGTCACTAAAGCCCCATACACTACCCACCATTGCGACCTGTACGCTCTCGTTGGTTGGCCCTCGCTTCATACTCGTCGCCAAACCCACTGGCTACAGGTTATCTACAAGTCTCTGCTTGGTAAAGCCCCGCCTTATCTCAGCTCACTGGTCACCATAGCAGCACCCACTCGTAGCACGCGCTCCAGCAGGTATATCTCACTGGTCACCCCCAAACCAAATTCCTCCTTTGGTTGCCTTTCCTTCCAGTTGTCTGCTGCCAATGACTGGAACGAACTGCAAAATCTCTGAAGCTGGAGACTCATGTCTCCCCACTAGTTTTCAGCACCAGCTATCAGAGCAGCTCACAGATCACTGCACCTGTTCATAGCCCATCTATCTACCTACCTCATCCCCATACAGTATTTATTTATTTTACTCCTTTGCACCCCAGTATCTCTACTTGCACATTCATCTTCTGCACATCTACCATTCCAGTGTTTAATTGCTATATTGTAATTACTTCGCCACCTGCTCCTTTGCACCCCAGTATCTCTACTTGCACATTCATCTTCTGCACATCTACCATTCCAGTGTTTAATTGCTATATTGTAATTACTTCACCACCATGGCCTATTTATTGCCTTAACTCCATTATCTTACCTCATTTGCACTCGCTGTATATAGACTTTTTGTTTTCTTTTGTTCTACTATGTTTTGTTTATTCCATGTGTAACTCTGTGCTGTTGTATGTGTCGAATTGCTATGCTTTATCTTGGCCAGGTTGCAGTTGCAAATGAGAACTTGTTCTCAACTAGCCTACCTGGTTAAATAAAGGGGGAAAAATGAAAAATAAAACCTACATGATCAGCAGAATTCCCGTGAGAGAGTAACGGTTAATGTGATTGGATGTTAATTTTTGACATTGTGTTGTTATTTTACTTAACACTAGATGGTTTAATTTTATTTTTGGCAGTGAAACGAGGCTACTCGTTTGAAAATGTGAAAAAAAAAGTGAACCCACATTTTTATTTAGCGTACCCCCGACGGCATTGCGCGTACCCTGCTGTAGAGAACCACAGTGACTGCTTCCTGTCAAGACAGACCGCAAATTACCTTTGTGGGGTCAGTTTCCACCCCACTGAGAAACGCATGAGCTCTTTAGCCCAGAATCATGATCATAGTCACAGGCTCTGTCCATAGTTTTGGCTTTGACCAGGACGAGTTGTGTGCTGACCTGTACACGCCTACAGCCTCCTTCGATGTCCTTTCCAGATGTCTGAAGCGCATGGCCATGGGGAGCTCCAAGCTCGTTGCACGTCTAGGAGAAAAGGGATAAGCACAGAAGATGATGTGCTTCTGACCTTTCACGTTGAACTCTGAGAAAAGAGTCACTAGAGACTAAGACACAAGGGTAGAACACATTTGTAACGTTGCTTGATTGGGGGAGGTAGTTGCAGAAATGACAGAATGGTTTAGTCCAACCACAAAGATCACTTTAGGGGAGTTACAAATACAGGAATGGACAACATTTCAATAGTGAATTAGTCACAGCTATAAAAACGATTGTGTAAACCTGTAGCTGTACAGCTGGCTCCTTTGTTACTCATCAGGCTGAACAAATACATTGATATGTCTACCAATTTATAAATGGATCAGTTGTTGATGTGAAAGTTGTTTTTCAAAGGAACAACATTTGCGGCCATGTTCAACAAGTTCTAAGAATGTTCCGCTAGACAAGATCTTTCATGGACTAGCTACTGCAGTATTTAAGCCAAAGTTCCCTTTTTTAAGATATTAGCTAGCTTCCTTTGCGATGGCCAGCATACAATAACTCTGTAATCTGACCTTGTGGATTTGAGTGGGACTTCATCCTCCTCCTCATCGTAGGGGTTGATGTCAGGGAGCTGGCGGTGCTGGGAAGCCAGGAAGTTGAACATGTCGAAGGTGGACTTCCTGTTAGAGAAGACAGGAACAAGGTGTTACGTTAAATTTTACAGTATGCAGACTTTCTTTATCATAGTTATTTTGCCCAGCACTGGTGTAGAATTTGGGATGTGGACATCACCCACACACTCTTCATATGTTAATGAAAGGAGCAGCATAGACGTCATACAGGTCTTATTTCCAGCTTACTCAGACTGTGGAGTTGGAGTTCACACTCACATCGAAATACAACAACCACAGACATCCTTTGTTCCTCTAAACCTGACAGCTGTCTACATTCAAAACAGACATTTCACCAATACTCCACACAGAGACTAGCTTCCACTTTGAAGTTGAAAACCACCTACAGAGGGGAAAACCCAGATTCTTTAAACATTTGCTAGACTTTAGTGCTATGGGTTGACCAACTGCAAGGTGAGGACAAAATAATACCGGTTCCCACCATTACACTTGTGGTGATTTGTGGTGACACTACCGTTCAAACGTTTGGGGTCACTTAGAAATGTTCTTGCTTTTGAAAGAAAAGCAAATGTTTTGTCCATTGAAATAACATACAATTGATTAGAAATACAGTGTAGACATAGTTAATGTTGTAAATACTATTGTAGGTGGAAATGGCTGATATTTTATGGAATATCTACATAGGCGTACAGAGGCCCATTATCAGCAACCATCACTCCTGTGTTCCAATGGCACGTTGTGTTAGCTAATCCAAGTTCATCATTTTAAAAGGCTAATTGATCATTAGAAAACCCTTTAGCAATTATGTTAGCACAGCTGAGAATTGTTGTTCTGATTAAAGAAGCAATAAAAATGGCCTTCTTTAGACTAGTTGAGTATCTGGAGCATCAGCATTTGTGGGTTCGATTACAGGCTCAAAACGGCCAGAAACAAATAACTTTCTTCTGAAACTCGTCAGTCTATTATTGTTCTGAGAAATGATGGCTATTCCATGCGCGAAATTGCCAAGAAACTGAAGATCTGGTACAAGCTGTGTACTACTCCCTTTACAGAACAGCACAAACTGGCTCTAACCAGAAAAGAAAGAGGAGTGGGAGGCCCCGGTGCACAACAGAGCAAGAGGACAAGTACATTAGTCTCTCTAGTTTGAGAAACAGACGCCTCACAAGTCCTCAACAGGCAGCTTCAATAAACAGTACCCGAAAAACACCAGTCTCAACGTCAGCAGTGAAGTGGCGACTCCGGGACGCTGGCCTTCTAGGCAGAGGACCTCTTGCTCAGTTGTGCACTGGGGCCTCCCACTCTTTCTATTCAACAGTCATTTTCAACATTAACAATGTATTTCTGATCAATTTGATGCTATTTAAATGGACACATTTTTGTTGCTTTTCTTTCAAAAACAAGGACATTTCTAAGTGACCCCAAACTTTTGAACAGTAGTGTACATGCAAATTAATATTAATACCGTTAATACCATCCTGATGTCCTAGCCGTGTCTGAATCCTGGCTTAGGAAGGCCACTAAAAATTCTAAAATTTCCATCCCCAACTACAACATTTTCCACCAAGATAAAACTGCCAAAGGGTGTGGAGTTGCAATCCACTGTCTGCAGAGTTCTGTCATGCTATCCAGGTCTGTGCCCAAACAGTTCAAGCTTCTACTTTTAAAAATCCACCATTCTAGAAATAAGTCTCTGACTGTTGCCGCTTGTTATAGACACCCCTCAGCCCCCAGCTGTGCCCTGGACATCATATGTGAATTAATTGCCCCCCATTTATCTTCAGAGTTCATAATGTTAGGTGACCTAAACTGGGATATGCTTAACACACCGGCCGTCCTACAATCTAAGGTAGATGCCGTCAATCTCACACAAATTATCAAGGCACCTACCGGGTACAACCCTAAATCAGTAAACACGGGCACCCTCATATATATCATCCTGACCAACCTGCCCTCTAAATACACCTCTGCTGTCTTCAACCTGGATCTCAACAATCACGGTCTCATTACCTGCGTCCGTAATGGATCCTCGGTCAAACGACCACCCCTCATTACTGTCAAACACTCCCTAAAACACTTCAGCGAGCAGGCCTTTCTAATAGACCTGGCCCGGGTATCCTGGAAGGATATTGACCTCATTCCATCAGTAGGATGCCTGGTTATTCTTTAAAAAGTGCTTTCCTCACCATCTTAAATAAGCATGCCCCACTCAAAAAATGTTGAACTAAGAAAAGAAAAAGCCCTTGGTTCACTCCAGACTTGAATGCCCTTGACTAGCACAAAAACATCCTGTGGCGTACTGCATGAGCATCAAATAGCCCCTGTGATATGCAACTTTTCAAGGAAGTTAGGAACCAATATAAACAGGCAGTCAGAAACGCAAAGGATAGCTTTTTCAAACAGAAATTTGCATCCTGTAACACAAACTCCAAAACGTTCTGGGACACTGTAAAGTCCATGGAGAATAAGAGCACCTCCTCCCAGCTGCCCACTGCACTGAGGCTTGGAAACACTGTCACCACCGATAAATCTACGATAATCTAGAATTTCAATAAGCACTTTTCTACGTCTGGCCATGCTTTCCACCTGGCAACTCCTACTCCGGTCAACAGCTCTGCAACCCCAACCTGCCCACTTTCTCCTTCACCCAAATCCAGATAGCTGATGTTCTGAAAGCGCTGCAAAATGTGGACCCCTACAGATCAGCTGGGCTAGACAATCTGGACCCTCTCTTTCTAAAACTATCCGCCGCAATTGTTGCAACCCCTATTACACCTCTCTTTCGTATCGTCTGAGATCCCTAAAGATTGAAAGCTGCCGCGGTCATCCCCCTCTTCAAAGGGGGAGACAATGTAGACCCAAATACAAACTGTTACAGGCCTATATCTATACTACCCTGCCTGCCTTTCTAGTCTTTGAAGGCCAAGTTAACAAGCAGATCACCGACCATTTTGAATCCCACCGTACCTTCTCCGCTATGCAATCTGGTTTCCGAGCTGGTCATGGGTGCACCTCAACAACGCTCAAGGTCCTAAACGATATCATAACCGCCATCGATAAAAGACAATACTGTGCACCCTTCTTCATCGACCTGGCCAAGGCTTTCGAATCTGTCAATCACCACATTCTTATCGGCAGACTCAATAGCCTTGGCTTCTCAAATGACTGCCTCGCCTGGTTCACCAACTACTTCTCAGATTGAGTTCAGTGTGTCAAATCAGAGGGCCTGTTGTCCAGACCTCAGGCAATCTATGTGGGTGCCACAGGGTTCAATTCTCGGGCCGACTCTTTTCTCTGTATACATCGATGATGTTGCTCTTGTTGTTGGTGATTCTCTGATCCACCTCAACGCAGATGACATCATTCTGTATACATCTGGCCATTCTTTGGGCACTGTGTTAACAAACCTCCAGAAGAGCTTCAATGTCATACAACACTCCTTCCGTGGCCCCCAACTGCTCTTAAATGCAAGTAAAACTAAATGCATGCTCTTCAGCCCGATAGCTGCCCGCACCTGCCTGCCCGTCTAGCATTACTACTCTGGACGGTTCTGACTTAGAATGCATTTTACATTTGCACACACTGTATATAGATTTTTCTATTGTGTTATTGACAGTAGTGTTGTTTGTGTCGCACTGCTTTGCATTTATCTTGGCCAGGTCGCAGATGTAAATGAGAACTTGTTCTCAACTGGCCTACTTGATGAAATAAAGGTGAAATATATATATATTTTTAACGGTAGTTGTTTTTTGCATACATCATCCAGGAGGATCCTCTTGATGGGGCTGTCCATATCGGCAGACTGTGATATGGCCATTTCTTGGAGAGACTCCTTCCCCTCCAGGAGACTGTCAAATATGACAACACCACCCACAACGAGTGTTGCTGTGCAGCTTCAATGTGGGACTCTTATGCTTCTCACTTTGCTTGGTGAGGTAGATTGCTGCTATAACTTGATGACACCTCACATACCTAACCATTTCCTTGGCTCTCTTGTCGAGTGTATCCATTGTTTTCAGTGCCATGATGTCCTCAAGGAGCAGATTCAACGCATGAGCAGCACAGCCTATGGGTGTGATGTGAGGGTAGGACTCCTACCCTTTAGACCAAGCGGCCTTCATGTTCGCAACATTGTCTGTCACCAGTGCAAATACCTTCTGTGGTTCAAGGTCATTGATGACTGCCTTCAGCTCATCTGCAATGTAGAGACCAGTGTGTCTGTTGTCCCTTGTGTCTGTGCTCTTGTAGAATACTGGTTGAGGGGTGGAGATGTAGTTAATTATTTATTGCCCACGAACATTCAACCACCCATCAGAGATGACTGCAATACAGTCTGCTTTCTCTATGATTTGCTTGACCTTCACTTGAACTCTGTTGAACTCCGCATCCAGCAAATTAGTAGATAAAGCATGTCTGGTTGGAGGGGTGTATGCTGTGCGAAGAACATTCAGAAATCTCTTCCAATACACATTGCCTGTGACCAGAGGTGAACCAGTTGCATACACAGCTCGAGCAAGACATTCATCAGCATTTCTCTGACTACGTTCCTCCATTGAGTCAAAAAAACTTCCAGGAGGACCATGAGCTGTTGCTATGGATAAGTTGTCTCATCATTTTCACCTCGAATAAGAGTAGAGGGACTTTTGTCAAAGGTAGCTAGTTGTGAGCACAGAGGGAACATTATTCACTTTGCCAGATGATTTTTCATCTTTGTTGCATTCCTCACATACAGTGGGGCAAAAAAAGTATTTAGTAAGCCACCAATTGTGCAAGTTATCCCACTTAAAAAGATGAGAGGCCTGCAGTTTTCATCATAGGTACACTTCAACTATGACAGACAAAATGAGAAGAAAAAAAATCCAGAAAATCACATTGTAGGATTTTTTATGAATTTATTTGCAAATTATGGTGGAAATTAAGTATTTGGTCAATAACAAAAGTTTCTCAATACTTTGTTATATACCCTTTGTTGGCAATGACAGAGGTCAAACGTCTTCACAAGGTTTTCACACACTGTTGCTGGTATTTTGGCCGATTCCTCCATGCAGATCTCCTCTAGAGCAGTGATGTTTTGGGACTGTTGCTGGGCAACACGGACTTTCAACTCCCTCCAAAGATTTTCTATGGGGTTGAGATCTTCTTACGAAGCCACTCCTTCGTTGCCCGGGCGGTGTGTTTGGGATCATTGTCATGCTGAAAGACCGAGCCACGTTTCATCTTCAATGCCCTTGCTGATGGAAGGAGGTTTTCACTCAAAATCTCACGATACATGGCCCCATTCATTCTTTCCTTTACACAGATCAGTCGTCCTGGTCCCTTTGCAGAAAAACAGCCCCAAAGCATGATGTTTCCACCCCCATGCTTCACAGTAGGTATGGTGTTCTTTGGATGCAACTCAGCATTCTTTGTCCTCCAAACACGACAAGTTGAGTTTTTACCAAAAAGTTATATTTTGGTTTCATCTGACCATATGACATTCTCCCAATCTTCTTCTGGATCATCCAAATGCTCTCTAGCAAACTTCAGACGTGCCTGGACATGTACTGGCTTAAGCAGGGGGACACGTCTGGCACTGCAGGATTTGAGTCCCTGGCGGCGTAGTGTGTTACTGATGGTAGGCTTTGTTACTTTGGTCCCAGCTCTCTGCAGGTCATTCACTAGGTCCCCCCGTGTGGTTCTGGGATTTTTGCTCACCGTTCTTGTGATCATTTTGACCCCACGGGGTGAGATCTTGCGTGGAGCCCCAGATCGAGGGAGATTATCAGTGGTCTTGTATGTCTTCCATTTCCTAATAATTGCTCCCACAGTTGATTTCTTCAAACCAAGCTGCTTACCTATTGCAGATTCAGTCTTCCCAGCCTGGTGCAGGTCTACAATTTTGTTTCTGGTGTCCTTTGACAGCTCTTTGGTCTTGGCCATAGTGGAGTTTGGAGTGTGACTGAGGTCGTGGACAGGTGTCTTTTATACTGATAAGTTCAAACTGGTGCCATTAATACAGGTAACGAGTGGAGGACAGAGGAGCCTCTTAAAGAAGAAGTTACAGGTCTGTGAGAGCCAGAAATCTTGCTTGTTTGTAGATTACCAAATACTTATTTTCCACCTTAATTTGCAAATAAATTCATTAAAAATCCTACAATGTGATTTTCTGGATTTTTTTTCTGATTTTGTCTGTCATAGATGTCATCATTCATCTGTCATCATTTCCCAAGATGGCATAGCAGTTCAGACGTATTTTTGTCCTCGTCCTGTCGTGTATATAAATATATAGATATATTTACAACTTTTTTTCACATACATTTTTAATTTTCCAAAAACTCATCTTCAGAACACTCTCCTGCAATCCTCTTCACCAATTTATATTTATATAAAAAAAGTATTATTTACCTCAGATCTGTAATCCTCCGAGAGGCTAGCCAGAAATTAGCCAGAAGCTAGCCGGGAGCTAGCCAGAAGCTGGTCCAGAAGCTACTCTGAAGCTGGTTCAGAAGCTAGTTAGCTTATTTACTGGCTAATCGTTAGTACTCAGCTAACCACGGTTTGTGGTCATCGGCTGTCCTTTGGCTCGAGAATCTATCGCCAGTTTTGTACGGCGCGGTGCAGCGCGGCTCGGAACGGAACATACCGGATTTCGGCCGCTGGCTCTGGACATCCATACCTGGATCTCACAGCTAGCTAGCTGCTATCCGTGTGACTATCGGCTTTCGTCGATTCCGGAGCTAACATCAATTGTTCCGGAGCTAGCCAGCTGAAGAGTTCCATCAATCACTCCTGGGCTGCAGTCACCTATCCGGACCCGTTTTGCTGCCTACGCGGAGCCCCACCGGGCCTTCACAGTTGGACTGCCGACGTTGTCTACCCGAGGGAATTGTCCGGCTGGCTCCTCCGGCGCAACGTTGCCTGGGCGCCCATCTGCGGCCTGCTAGCCGCTGGCTATCTTATCGGCTGCTATCTGAATAGACAATCGGACAATTTTTATTTTATTTCTATTTATTTATTTATTTATTTTTCTTCTTGGGCCTCTATAACTATATCTATTGTTTTTATTTTTGTTGTTGTTGTGTTATTTGGATTAATCCCCTCTACCACACGGAAACCCACTAATCTACTGACGTTCGGAACGCAAGAGTTGGCTAATAACAGACCTCCATTCTATGCTAGCTTGCTCCTATGCTAGCTTGCTACCGATTTAGCTGTCTAAATCGCCGTGACCCCCAACCAACCTCTCCACTCACTGGACCCTTTTGATCACTCGACTGAGCATGCCTCTCCTTAATGTCAATATGTCTTGTCCATTGCTGTTCTGGTTAGTGTTTATTGGCTTATTTCACTGTAGAGCCTCTAGTCCTGCTCATTATACCTTATCCAACCTATTAGTTCCACCACCCACACATGCAATGACATCTCCTGGTTTCAATGATGTTTCTAGAGACAATATCTCTCTCTTCATCACTCAATACCTAGGTTTACCTCCACTGTATTCACATCCTACCTTACCTTTGTCTGTACATTATACCTTGATGCTATTTTATCGCCCCCAGAAACCTCCTTTTACTCTCTGTTCCAGACGTTCTAAACGACCAATTCTTATTGCTTTTAGCCGCACCCTTATTCTACTCCTACTCTGTTCCTCTGGCGAAGTAGAGGTGAATCCAGGCCCTGCAGTGCCTAGCTCCACTCCTATTCCCCAGGCGCTCTCTTTTGACGACTTCTGTAACCGTAATAGCCTTGGTTTCACGCATGTTAACATTAGAAGCCTCCTCCCTAAGTTTGTTCTATTCACTGCTTTAGCACACTCTGCCAACCCGGATGTTCTAGCTGTGTCTGAATCCTGGCTTAGGAAGACCAACAAAAATTCAGACATTTTAATTCCAAACTACAACATTTTCAGACAAGATAGAACTGCCAAAGGGGGCGGTGTTGCAATCTACTGCAAAGATAGCCTGCAGAGTTCTGTCCTACTATCCAGGTCTGTACCCAAACAATTTGAACTTCTACTTTTAAAAATCCACCTCTCTAAAAACAAGTCTCTCACCGTTGCCGCCTGCTATAGACCACCCTCTGCCCCCAGCTGTGCTCTGGACACCATATGTGAACTGATTGCCCCCCATCTATCTTCAGAGCTTGTGCTGCTAGGCGACCAAAACTGGAACATGCTTAACACCCCAGCCATCCTACAATCTAAACTTGATGCCCTCAACCTCACACAAATTATCAATGAACCTACCAGGTACCTCCCCAAAGCCTTAAACACGGGCACCCTCATAGATATCATCCTAACCAACTTGCCCTCTAAATACACCTCTGCTGTTTTCAACCAAGATCTCAGCAATCACTGCCTCATTGCCTGCATCCGTAATGGGTCAGCGGTCAAACGACCTCCACTCATCACTGTAAAACGCTCACTAAAACACTTCAGCGAGCAGGCCTTTCTAATCGACCTGGCCGGGGTATCCTGGAAGGATATTGAGCTCATCCCGTCAGTAGAGGATGCCTGGATATTTTTTAAAAATGCCTTCCTAACCATCTTAAATAAACATGCCCCATTCAAGAAATTTAGAACCAGGAACAGATATAGCCCTTGGTTCTCCCCAGACCTGACTGCCCTTAACCAACACAAAAACATCCTATGGCGTTCTGCATTAGCATCGAACAGCCCCCGTGATATGCAGCTGTTCAGGGAAGCTAGAAACCATTATACACAGGCAGTTAGAAAAGCCAAGGCTAGCTTTTTAAAGCAGAAATTTGCTTCCTGCAACACTAACTCAAAAAAGTTCTGGGACACTGTAAAGTCCATGGAGAATAAGAACACCTCCTCCCAGCTGCCCA
This sequence comes from Oncorhynchus clarkii lewisi, assembly GCF_045791955.1. NCBI lineage: Eukaryota > Metazoa > Chordata > Actinopteri > Salmoniformes > Salmonidae > Oncorhynchus > Oncorhynchus clarkii. The sequence continues at coordinate 19,131,900 of NC_092149.1, read as the reverse complement.
CTGCACTGAAGATAGGAAACACTGTCACCACTGATAAATCCACCATAATTGAGAATTTCAATAAGCATTTTTCTACGGCTGGCCATGCTTTCCACCTGGCTACTCCTACCCCGGTCAACAGCACTGCACCCCCCACAACAACTCGCCCAAGCCTTCCCCATTTCTCCTTCTCCCAAATCTGCTCAGCTGATGTTCTGAATGAGCTGCAAAATCTGGACCCCTACAAATCAGCCGGGCTAGACAATCTGGACCCTTTCTTTCTAAAATTATCTGCCAAAATTGTTGCCACCCCTATTACTAGCCTGTTCAACCTCTCTTTCGTGTCGTCTGAGATTCCCAAAGATTGGAAAGCAGCTGCGGTCATCCCCCTCTTCAAAGGGGGTGACACTCTTGACCCAAACTGCTACAGACCTATATCTATCCTACCATGCCTTTCTAAGGTCTTCGAAAGCCAAGTCAACAAACAGATTACCGACCATTTCGAATCTCACCATACCTTCTCTGCTATGCAATCTGGTTTCAGAGCTGGTCATGGGTGCACCTCAGCCACGCTCAAGGTCCTAAATGATATCTTAACCGCCATCGATAAGAAACATTACTGTGCAGCCGTATTCATTGATCTGGCCAAGGCTTTCGACTCTGTCAATCACCACATCCTCATCGGCAGACTCAACAGCCTTGGTTTCTCAAATGATTGCCTCGCCTGGTTCACCAACTACTTCTCTGATAGAGTTCAGTGTGTCAAATCGGAGGGTCTGCTGTCCGGACCTCTGGCAGTCTCTATCGGGGTGCCACAGGGTTCAATTCTTGGACCGACTCTCTTCTCTGTATACATCAATGAGGTCGCTCTTGCTGCTGGTGAGTCTCTGATCCCCCTCTACGCAGACGACACCATTCTGTATACTTCTGGCCCTTCTTTGGACACTGTGTTAACAACCCTCCAGGCGAGCTTCAATGCCATACAACTCTCCTTCCGTGGCCTCCAATTGCTCTTAAATACTAATACTAAGTAAAACTAAATGCATGCTCTTCAACCGATCGCTACCTGTACCTACCCGCCTGTCCAACATTACTACTCTGGACGGCTCTGACTTAGAATACGTGGACAACTACAAATACTTAGGTGTCTGGTTAGACTGTAAACTCTCCTTCCAGACCCATATCAAACATCTCCAATCCAAAGTTAAATCTAGAATTGGCTTCCTATTTCGCAACAAAGCATCCTTCACTCATGCTGCCAAACATACCCTTGTAAAACTGACCATCCTACCAATCCTCGACTTTGGCGATGTCATTTACAAAATAGCCTCCAATACCCTACTCAACAAATTGGATGCAGTCTATCACAGTGCAATCCGTTTTGTCACCAAAGCCCCATATACTACCCACCATTGCAACCTGTACGCTCTCGTTGGCTGGCCCTCGCTTCATACTCGTCGCCAAACCCACTGGCTCCATGTCATCTACAAGACCCTGCTAGGTAAAGTCCCCCCTTATCTCAGCTCGCTGGTCACCATTGCATCTCCCACCTGTAGCACACGCTCCAGCAGGTATATCTCTCTAGTCACCCCCAAAACCAATTCTTTCTTTGGCCGCCTCTCCTTCCAGTTCTCTGCTGCCAATGACTGGAATGAACTACAAAAATCTCTGAAACTGGAAACACTTATCTCCCTCACTAGCTTTAAGCACCAACTGTCAGAGCAGCTCACAGATTACTGCACCTGTACATAGCCCACCTATAATTTAGCCCAAACAACTACCTCTTTCCCAACTGTATTTTATTTATTTATTTTGCTCCTTTGCACCCCATTATTTTTATTTCTACTTTGCACATTCTCCCATTGCAAATCTACCATTCCAGTGTTTTACTTGCTATATTGTATTTACTTTGCCACCATGGCCTTTTTGCCTTTACCTCCCTTATCTCACCTCATTTGCTCACATCGTATATAGACTTGTTTATACTGTATTATTGACTGTATGTTTGTTTTACTCCATGTGTAACGCTGTGTCGTTGTATGTGTCGAACTGCTTTGCTTTATCTTGGCCAGGTCGCAATTGTAAATGAGAACTTGTTCTCAACTTGCCTACCTGGTTAAATAAATGTGAAAAAAAAAAAAAAAAAAAAAAAAAGATGAAGTGTACCTATGATGAAAATTACAGAGTTCTCGCTCATCTTTTTAAGTGGGAGAACTTGTACAATTGGTGGCTGACTAAATACTTTTTTGCCCCACTGTATGATTTAGCACAGTATTTGCAAATGTACACAGCTTTTCCTTCTACATTAGCTGCAGTGAAATGTCTCCACACGTCAGATATTGCACGTGGCAATATCCTGTAAAGATTAGAAACAAACGAGTAAAAATAAAATAAAAATACAATTCCATGTAGAGAAAAATAGTTAACCTCTTTGGGCTGGGGGGCAGTATTGAGTAGCTTGGATGAATAAGGTGCCCAGAGTAAACTGCCTGCTACTCAGGGCCAGAAGCTAAGATATGCATATTATTAGTAGAATTGGATAGAAAACACTGAAGTTTCTAAAACTGTTTGAATCATGTCTGTGAGAATAACATAACTTATGTAGCAGGCAAAACCCCGAGGACTAACCGTTCACTAACCGTTCTCTGTCTGTTCAGTGAATTCTCATTGGCAAACGATATTTCTTAGGCACTTGTTTTCAGTTCCTACCGCTTCCACTGGATGTCACCAATCTTTGGAGTTTGGTTGAGGTTATTCCTTTGTGCAATGAAGAAGTACGGCCATCTAGGAAATGGGTAACACTGTTGAGAGTTGCGCAAGACTTGAAAAGTAGCGTTAGTTTCCTCTCGTCCTCTATTGAAAACAGATAGACCAGTCTTCAATTAGATCGATTATTAACGTTTAAAAAAACCTAAAGTTGTATTACAAAAGTAGTTTGAAATGTTTTGGCAAAGTTTGCAACTTTTGAGATATTATGTAGTGACGTTGCGCAATTTGGAAGCTGTTTTTTTCTGGATCAAACGTGCCAAGTAAATGGACATTTTGGATATATATGGATGGAATTAATCGAACAAAAGGACCAAATGTGATGTTTATGGGACATATTGGAGTGCCAACAAAAGAAGCTCGTCAAAGGTAAGGCATGTTTTATATTTTATTTATGCGTTTTGTGTAGCGCCTGCAGGGTTGAAATATGCTACTCTTTGTTTACTGTTGTGCTATCATCAGATAATAGCTTCTTATGCTTTCGCCAAAAAGCCTTTTTAAAATCTGACATGTTGCCTGGATTCACAACGAGTGTAGCTTTAATTTAGTATCTTACATGTGTGATTTAATGAAAGTTTGATTTTATATAATTTTATTTGAATTTGCCGCGCTGCATTTTCCCTGGCTTTTGGCCAAGTGGGACGCAAGCATCCCCATAAGAAGTTAAACTGTTTGAATGATGTCTGTGAGAGTAACAGAACTCATATGGCAGGCAAAAACCGGAGAAAAAATCCAACCAGGAAGTGGGAAATCTGAGGTTCGGAGATTTTCAAGTCTTTGCCTATCCAATATACAGTGTAAATTTGGTGTGATTGCACTTCAAGGCTTCCACTAGATGTCACCAGTCTTTAGAACCTTGTTTCAGGCTTCTACTGTTAAGGGGGAGCGAATAAGAGCTGTTTGACTCAGGGGTCTGGCAGAATGCCATGAGCTATGTCACGCGCGCAGCCGTGAGAGCGAACTGCATTCCCTTTCATTTCTAAAGACAAAGGAATTGTCCGGTTAGAATATTATTGAAGATTTATGATAAAAACATCCTAAATATTGATTCTATACATCGTTTGACATGTTTCTACAAACTGTAATGGAACTGTTTTGACTTTTCACAAGTGCCTGCACCTTGTGAATTTGGATTTGTGAACTAAACATGCGAACAAAAAGGAGGTATTTGGACATAAATTATGGACTTTATCGAACAAAACAAACAATTATTGTGGAGCTGGGATTCCTGGGAGCGCATTCCAATGAAGATCAAAGGTAAGTGAATATTATAATGCTATTTCTGACTTCTGTTGACTCCACAACATGGCGGGCATCTGTATGCCTTGTTTTGGTGGCTGAGCGCTGTACTCAGATTATTCCATGGTGTGCTTTCGCTGTAAAGCTTTTTTGAAATCGGACAGTGGTTGCATTAAGGAGAAGTATATCTTTAATTCCATGCATAAAACTTGTATTTTCATCAACATTTATGATGAGTATTTCTGTAAATTGATGTGGCTCTCTGCAAAATCACCAGATGTTTTGGAAGCAAAACATTACTGAACATAACGCGCAATTGCAAGCTGAGATTTTTGGATATAAATATGAACTTTATCGAACAAAACATACATGTATTGTGTAACATGAAGTCCTACATGAAGTCCTATATAGTCCTATGAACGCCATATGATGAAGATCAAAGGTTTGTGATTAATTCTCTTTCTATTTCTGCGTTTTGTCACTCCTCTCTTTGGCTGGAAAAATGGCTGTGTTTTTTCCCGTTAACGGGATCTCAGCCGTAAGAATAAGCTGCAAGGAGGCATGAGGACTGCAGATGTGGCCAGGGCAATAAAAATGCAATGTCCGTAGTGTGAGACGCCTAAGACAGCACTATAGGGAGACAGGACGGCTGACCATCCACGTAGTGGCAAGCCACGTGTAACAACACCTACACAGTATTGGTACATCTGAACATCACAACTGCGGGACAGGTACAGGATGGCAACAACAACAACTGCCCGAGTTACACCAGGAAGGCACAATCCCTCCATCAGTGCTCAGAGTGTCCGCAATAGGCTGAGAGAGGCTGGACTGAGGGCTTGTAGGCCTGTTGTAAAGCAGGTCCTCACCAGACATCACCAACAACAACGTTGCCTATGGGCACAAACCCACCATCGCTGGCCCAGATGGGACTGGCAAAAAGTGCTCTTCACTGACGAGTCGCGGTTTTGTCTCACTCGGGTGATGGTTGGATTCGCGTTTATTGTCGAAGGAATGAGTGTTACACCGAGGCCTGTACTCTGGAGCGGGATCGATTTGGAGGTGGAAGGTCCGTCATGGTCTGGGGCATTGCAGGCAATCGCAACGCTGCGCGTTAAAGGGAAGATATCCTCCACCCTCATGTGGTACCCTTCCTGCAGGCTCATCCTGACATGACCCTCCAGCATGACAATTCCATCAGCCATACTGCTCGTTCTGTGCGTGATTTCCTGCAAGACAGGAATGTCAGTGTTCTGCCATGGCCAGCGAAGAGCCCGGATCTCAATCCAATTGAGCACATCTGGGACCTGTTGGATCGGAGGGTGAGGCCCAGGGCCATTCCCCAAGAAATGTCTTGCAGGTGCCTTGGTGGAAGAGTGGCCACACCAGATACTGACTGTTACTTTTGATTTTGACCCTGTCTATGTTCAGGGACACTTTATTCCATTTCTGTTAGTCACATGTCTGTGGAACTTGTTCAGTTTATGTCTGTTGTTGAATCTTGTTATGTTAATACAAATATTTACACGTTAAGTTTGCTGAAAATAAACGCAGTTGACAGTGAGCGGACGTTTCTTTTATTGCTGAGTGTATTTACTAGTTAATAAAATATATTCACCCCACCCAGTATTGTAATCAAAACTTACCAGAAAGCATGTTGTCCTTGACTCAGACACTGTAGTAGTGTGGGCACAATAGCATCTCATTAGTGTGCAAGATCTTGAGAATCAGCTGTACATGTAATGGAAGAGTGGACTGCACGTGATGGTAGAATGCACTGTGCATGCAGAGATTTGCAATTCCATTGAATTGGGATAGTTTAACCAAAATATGTCACAAAACCTAGAATTGCCTTGTGTATCCCACAAAAAAGGTTCTCAAAAAATTCCCATGGGCAATTTCCAGAAATTTACCGGAATGTTTCCGACCCTTTGCAACCCTACTCATGATACCGAGGAAGTGTTGGTGAAATGTTGACAATATATGTAAGATGAATCTGTAAGACAACTCAGACCCAATTTACAAATTACACTCCAAAATAATGACTTCCCTTATAATTTCTATATTTAACTTCCAGGGCCCCTGAAGTGAACAGAACACAGGGACACTGACCTGAGGTAGACCTCAGAGCGGGCACATCCAGAGGGGTTGACAGGCAGGTCCTCCTCTTGGCTGATCTGTTTAAAGAAGCGGAAGGCGTGGCTATGGCAGCGGCGGGCCCCCTGGAGCTGCTCCACCAAGAAGACCACTGTGTCGTGGAGCAGGCCCAGCATACGGACACCTGTCATCCCAGAGAAGGACAGCTGCCTAAGCCTTGCCCCTGCCCGCGCCTCCTGGACACAGTCTATCACTGCCCTCCAGGCAACTGAGGAGGGAAAGGAGGGGGCAGAGAAATAGAGAGAGAAGAGTAAGACGTGAGTAACACAGCATAACACACAAATGTAATACATATGGAAATTAGCCTACATTTTGTGCTAGATGGTTTATTACACAAGTTAATTCTAGCCAAGTACGAGAACAAACATTTTTCATAATCTTATGTTTAGTCACATGTAGAAATAGTGGGTATTTGTACAGAAATCATTGCCTTGAGTGTTGGGAAATGTAATTATTTCTAAACGAACACTCCACAGATAAGACACATGCAGTCTATTAATTTGCCCTTTCCCCCCTGAAACCTCACCCTCTATGCTGTCTGCCTCCACACTGAAGCCGTCATCACTTTTGATCTCGAAGCGAAGGTGGGGCTGGTCTCGGCTGGGGGGACACTCATCGTCCTCGTCTGATGGCAGCAGCTCATCATCTGAGCATGATACAGCACCTGACAGGATGGGAATACCACAGGGTATTTTCAAATCAGGCACACTTGTTTACAGGTATAAGAAGTATCATCAGTCATCATCATCCAAGTCATCGGCATACAGACATACTGTTCATACGGTACCATTACACATAAGTACCTGAGTATTTGTTCCAGTCAGTCAGGGCACTGCGGCCCACTCCGTCCCAGTTCTGTTTACCCATGTCCCCCCCAAATCGAGGTATAGACAGGCGGTCCCAAGGCCCTGGCCTGTGAGGAATATAACAAGAGAAACACTGAAATCGACTGGATACAGGCTGAATATCACTCACTGTATTAGATACACACTTTAGGGCAGAAATGCAGTGATGACAATTGGAGAGCATCGTGCAAACTAGGAGCTGTATTGTAGATTGGTAAATGAGTGGTGACAATGACAATCTCAGTTATGACTTCAAAAAAGGTTTCTATGCATGACCTGCTCTTTATAGTTACTGACCTCTACATAGCCTATCGACAGTTCTATTTCAGGAGTAAAACGCCTTGTTCCATTTGTCATATCATACTGTAGGTTACTAGTAGGGAGAGGAAGAGTTAAGAGTAAGGTTAAAAATAGCCAGACATGATCTTATCGACACTAAAGAGAAGAGGCCCACACTGGAAACATGAGCGACGTGCCAATTTGAAAATAAATAATATTGCAATATGAATCTGACTTTGAGCATAGTTGCAGATGTAGCAACTTAATCACTTTTACATTAAAACGGAACTCTACCGGAGACTCACTGGTCATTAAACATAAAGGCATGACTATTCTTGTATTATTCATTGGAAATAATATTTGTACATTTTGTCTCATTACATTAGATCACTGCCCTGATAAGTTCCAAAAGACTAACCTGGTGCTTTCAGAGTCACTCAAGTGCTCCTCCTTTAGCTTGTCCAGGTCCAACACACCTTTCACCGTTGGGGTTTTAATGCGAACACCCCCAGCCCTGCTGGAGACAGCAGCAAAGCTGTCTTTAGGTAGCGACAGGTCCTCCTTAGCACTAGGGGGCTCTGGCTCTAGGAAGTCTGTCTTGGACTTCTTTGTGGCACCAATGCGATCTGAAAGGGAGGACACCCTCTTCATACGGACATGGGCGCGAGAAGGGCGGGTTGTTGAAACAGACAGTGTGGTGGCTGCGGGCTCGGGTTCGATGTGTAGTCCTGGGGGCAGGACCACAGATTTCAGGGAAGGGTTGTTACGGAATGTGGAGGGACTCAGTATGCGCGGACCGGTCCGGTTGGGGGTGTAGTTACTGGCCATGGCTTGGTTGATGATGGCTTGGGCGCTCTCAGTCTTGGTCATGGAGGAACTCCCGTCCTGACCAGCAAACTCAAACAGGTCTGCAGCTTTGTCAGACTTCTCTCTCTTAGACGTTGTGGAAGGTTCTTTCTTCTTTCTGGGTTTCTTCATCCCTGGTATAGCTCCATCTGCAGATACGCTTGCGTTCTTCCTGGGTTTCTTGACTGCAGTTGCTGCCACTGTCCCATTGCTGTTATGAGTGAGCAGTTGAGTGATGGTAGCTGGGTTCTGAACCACAGGCGTGGCCATCCTAGGGACATGGGTTGGCATGGCAGTCCCTGTAACTGGGGTGGACATTGTACCAGCTGCTGCCAAGGTGGCAGACAGGGCATTGCTCTGAAGGAGGCTGGCTATCTGAGTGACACAATTATAGGAGGGACAGCTCTGACTGGGAAGCTGGAAGGTGTTGCTCTCTGGGTTCTTCACAAAGATCTGGCCCAGGCGGTTGACCAGTAGAACGTGAGGTGTAGGGTCCACGTTAGGACCACCCACTTCCTTCACAGTAAGAATAGCGTGGCCAGGTAGTCCCTGAGTTAGCAGCGGCTGTTGGGGCTCCAGTGGCGGCCTGGGGGTGGAGAAGTTGATGGAGATGGTGTGTCCCATGGCAGCTTCCTTTTGCAGAGACGTGGAGCTGTATCCGTTAATCATCACAGGGGCAGAGGAGGGCTGAGGCGAAGAGAGCATGGGGTGACACTGGGTGGAAAGAGCATCGGAGAGAGAGGATACGGAGGAAGAGGAGGATACAATGGTAATTGCTGTGGAGACCATGGCCTGGGATTGTGTGGAGAATATAGGCAGAGAGACAGATCCATAAGATGGGAGCCTGACGCTTGATGTTGCAGATAAAATGGGATCAATTTGAGAGGACAAATGTGGAAGTGCACTGTCTGGAATAGGTGCTGATAATTTGGTACAAAAGGTCTCCATGGGCGGCAAGACTGTTGACCCTTGGGAGGATGTCAGGGGTTGTAGTGAGATGCTACTGAGAGGTGGCCTTGAAGGGTTAAAGCCAGGCAAAGAGAACTGCACAGAGGGACTCATTTGTAAAGGGTTCATCTGTGCTACGCTGGGGTTAGGGAAGTCCGAGGAGATAAGAGAAGAGGGTTGAAGAAGCTCCAACAGGGTGCCCTGACTACTGCTCAACGAGGGATCTCGTGAACTCTCTGTCAAGTGGTTCATGTAAATGGCAGATCCATCTGTGGGCGATACAAACTGGCCGCTGTTAGAATCCAAGAAGAGGTCTTTTGGGTCTTGAGGCTGATGGGTTTCCATGGGAGCATCAACCTGGACAGGGACCAGCTCAGTGAAACAAGTGCTGGGGGAGGGAGGATCACACCTTTCAAGAACAAGTGGAGCCCCAGGGACAAAGTCCAGACCGGAAACTTGAAATAAATCCTCTGGGTAGATCGTATCAGGCACCTTAGTATGGACAAAGTCCAGCAGAGTTCCTTGAAGGGGTGCAATCAACACTGGTTCGTGGGAGTCTAAGGAGGGGACTGAGTTATTTTGCTCTACAGGAGTTGGGAAGGTGTATAACTGCAGGGGAGTAGTATTCACATCAGCAGGGCTGTTTGTTGTGGATGGGTCCACTGCAGCTGGTCTTCGAGCTTCTGGTGAGATCTCAGTTGGTGCAAGGGTCACACTGTCCAATTCATTCCTAGCTAGTTGTGTGGCATTAAAGGCTTTGGATGGATCATGGGGTCTATACGCTGGGAGAGGTTTTGTAGCGGGGAGGAAAACTCTGGTTGTAGACTTGAAAGGGTTGCTAAGGGGTGACTGATCTGGGACAGGGCTTCCAGGGTCTGCACTTAGACCATTTGTTGTAATTTTTACTTCAGGCGGAACATGTGTTTGAGCTGGGTTCTGAACTTGACTGGCACTCTTCAGTTTCTGAGCCCCATCTGTGGTTGTCACGCTGGCATCACTCTCAGTCCCATCGTCCACACCGTCCAGCTGAGGGATAGATCTTGAAGAGGGAGAGGCAGGAGCCTGGGTTGGGTCCCTGGTGCCTGTGCGACTGACCACAGTGTGCGAGAAGTCAAAATAGTTCTCCATGTCCTCATCAGAGGAAGTGTTCCCCCAGTCTTGCCTGGTGGATGCAGCTGAGCGGGTCAGGGCTGTACGGGTCTTCCTCTTGCGAACCTCGGGCTCCCAGAACTCCTCTTGGTTGTCGTCGCCCTCCACATCTATCTGGGCACCACAGTTCATGGCCACTCCCTCATTCACTAGCGTCTCCTCAATCTCAATCTCAGTCTTCAACTCGGAGACCATGGCCACGTCAGAGTCCTCGTGGAATTGTGTGAAAGAGCCCCTAAGTGGTGAGGTGCTGTTGGGTGCAGGGTTATCCTCCGGTTCTGGGGAAGCCAGGAAGTTGTGTGGTACCTCCACTGAGTCTGACTGGTTCAGGTCAAAAGACAGCCTGGGTCTAGGGGAGTGCTGGACGGTTGGGGAGAGGGACAGGCAAGGGAAGCTGCCCACACTGTCTTCCCACGGTGGCTGGGGAAAGAGTCCTGAGGTAGAGTGAGTCATGTTCCCGGGGCATCGGGCAGAGGAAGCACTTCGACCTCCGACAGGGCGGGCAGAGGGAGAGGTCAGCAGGATATCAGTAGCGCCGAGGGGAAACAGCAGAGAGGTGGGTACGGAGGCCTTGGGATGCATGGAGCCCCCAGTGCGGAGGGTGATTAGTCCCGATCCAGTTGGAGAGCCCAGGGGTGGGGAGGACATGTCCCTGCGGGTTTGGGAGTGGGGGCTGTGGCGACGAGGCCTGCGTGTCTCCTCCAGGTCACTGATGGTCAGGATGTGGTGGGGTTTGGACTTGGTAGCTCCTGTAGAGGAAAATCAGATAGCAGTGAGACAACTGATTTCTGGGTAATATCTAGAAATCACTCAAAACCTGACAATTGTCTTTTTTTTAATTAGAAAACAACATTAGCCAGCCATGGAACAGTTAGTTACCTGGGGAGGGCAGAGGCCGGAACAGTCCTCCAGCTGGTCTCCTGATTTTGGGCCTTGCCCCTTGGTCAGGTTTAGGGAGTGGCGCTGAGAAGCTGGGAGTAGTGGGTCGGGAATGTGCCACTTCAACCTCTTGGGCATCAGATTCTAGAGGTGAAACAACAACAACAACTCTGTTTCCTATGCCAAGTCTTGCTAATATCCACGTTGCAGTGTAAGAAAGCCAACAGTCACATTAATATTTATACTGAACATAAATAGCAACGCAACATTCAACAATATCAAACATTTCATTGAATGACAGTTCATAAGTAAATCTGGCTATTTAAATTCATTTGGCCCTAATCTATGGATTTCACATGACTGGGAATACAGATATGCATATTTTGGTCACAGATGACTTTTAAAAAAAAGGTAGGGGTGTGGATCAGAAAAGTATCGGGTGTGAGCACTATTTTTGCCTCATGAAGCGCAATATCTACTTCACATAGAGTTCATCAAGCTGTTGATTGTGGCTTGTGGAATGTGGTCCCCTCTCCACTTAAACGTCTGCATGAAGTTGCTGGATAGTGGCAGGAACTGGAACACACGGTTGTACACGTCGATCCAGAGCTTCCCAAACATGCTCACGGAGTGACATGCCTGGTGAGTACGAAGGCCATGGAAGAACTGGAACATTTTCAGCTTCCAGGAATTGTGTACAGATCCTTGCGACATGGGGCAGTGCATTATCATTCTGAAACATGAGGTGATGGCGGTGGGTGAATGGCACGACAATGGCACGACGGGATCGTGTCATGGTATCTCTGTGCATTCAAATTGCCATCAATAAAATGCAATTGTGTTCGATGTCCGTAGCTTATGCCTGCCCATACCCTCATGCCACGATGGGGCACTCGGTTCACAACATCAGCAAAACGCTCACCCACACGTGGCCATACAACGTGATCTGCAGTTGTGAGGTCGGTTGGGCATACTGCCAAATTCTCTAAAACAACTTTGGAGGCAGCTTATGGTAGAGAACTAAACATTCAATTTTCTGGCAACATGTCTGGTGGACATTCCTGCAGTGAGCATGCAAATTGCACGCTCCCTCAAAACTTGAGACATTTATAGTATTGTGTTGTGTGATAAAAATGCACATTTTAGAGTGGCCTTTTAATGTTCCCAGCACAAGGTGCACCTGTGTAATGGTCATGCTGTTTAATCAGCTTATTGATAAGCCACACCTGTCAGGTGAATGGATTATACATTATTAGTAAACAAATTAGTGCACAAAATTTGAGCTAAATAAGCTTTTGTATGTATAGAAATTGCTATATTTAATTTCAGCTTATGAAACATGGCACCAACACTTCACACTTGCGCTTATATTTTTGTTCAGTGTAGTAGTGAGGGTTTGATGCAGTGTTGTGTTACCAAGACTCTCACCTGACTGGGCGCAGGGGCTGTGTGCTATAGTGCTATTCTCTCCCTTGTCAGGCATCTCTTCAGCAGGTTTCTCAGGGACCGGCGGTCGGACCTCACGGATCGTACACGTGTATTTGCATCGCCGCAGTGGGTTCACCGTGCTCCAGTACCAGCGAGAACACCTGCGGAGAGGAGGAGTTGAAAGGAAGTCATAAAAAAAACAAGACTAAACATGCCAATTTCTCATTCATTATTAATTGCTGCTACTTACCGGTAACCCACTGGGAAGAGTTTTCCTTGCTTTGCAGACAGCTCAGTCAGCATACCTAGCTTTTCAATCTGCAAAGAGCCTGAATTCAGAAAATAACTATGATTAGATGAGCAAAACCCATGACCATTCATGTTATACTTATACTCAAGTGAGCTAAAAATAACAATGTAATGTGTCGAGAAAATATACCAATCATCAAATTGATATTTTCTGGCTCGAGTCCAGTCAAGAACTTCCTGCGAAGACTGATTCCATCAAAGTCCACGTACATCCTCCGATTCACCTCAAACCCTTGGCCGGTGATGATCTGCAATGGAACAAGAACAATGTACACATGCGTGAGGAAACTCATTCAAATATATTTAAAAAAAAAACAGTCCCACTGCTGAGTAGTCCCAGGACTTTACCTTGCCACTGATGAGGTCTCTGTGTTTGTAGCAGTAGACCTTCTTGTCGTCCTGGAATACACAGTTGCGGGAGCGGGCACACATGAAGTGGTAGTTGCTCTGGCAGGAGGTCAGACAGCAGCCCACTGTGGCACCTGTATGGTTACAGCGCTCACAGCGCTGCAGAAACAAGGAGACAGGTTAGATGAGTCCAGGAGGAGAGAATAAGGGTAGATAATGAGTTTGAGAGAGATGATGGACAGTGGACAAAGATACACAAATTACAGCTGCTGGGAAAAACAAGAATGTCACTGCACAAATAAAGTGAAGCCTCACCATGAAGCGCCCCCTAGCGACGGCACTGTGCACGTGCATCAGAGAGCCATTGTCCTCCTCGAACACCTCGGCGGACCACATGGAGCAGTTGATGTGAGCCCATTCGTTCTGGCCCAGGTACAGCAGCCTGCCCGCCTCCTGAAGGACACAGAGAGGAGGTTAGAAATACAGTACTGATGGGTTACCTACTGTGTGGATTTAGTTGACTTAATTTCCTGTGAGTCAAGGGTTGTTATGTTGAAAAGGGGTTTGAAGGCTTAGTGCTCTGAAGTCAGAGTGCGGTTTGTGTTTCTTCCACCATGCTGCTCAGAAGTGTTCTGAAACCTAGTTTCAGTCTTACTCACATTGGACTTAGCATCTCCATACTTTTGACACAGTGAGCATTGCCTCCCGTCGTCCTTGGACCACCCTGTGTCTAGGTCAGCCTTGGACAGCCGTCCCTCAGACTTGAATGGACGTCCCTCAGACATGGATTGCCGTCCGGCTCTTCCCCTTTTCCCTGAGGGACAAATGCCAAACATCAAACCAAAACAATTCCCTTAGGAAATTGGTTGATTCAATATTTTCGTTCTCATAGTTTTTCCTCCCCTCAGTTGTGTAAAGTACCTTTGAGTTTATTAAGTCTGAAAGCCCTGTTTTTCCTGAAGTGGAGACCCCTGGTTGGCTCTGTGGTCAGTGGGGTGGTGGGGTGAGGCACCTCTTCTTGTTTCACCTCCAGGCGTGGTACATTCTCCGTCTGCAGGCTCCCTAGAGGGGCCCTGGACCTTAGCTCCTCCCTCTCACGCCACTGGGCATACACATGCTCAGTGGTGGGGGGCTGAACCGCATGGGACAGCATCCCACTGCAATGGGAAAGAGAATGGATGAAGAAGTGGAGGGGTGAGGAGATGAAAGAAGAGGAAGTCAAGTTCTGTGTTAGACACCAGCACAAAACTCAAATTTGGATGGTTCGGGCAAACACCTGAGTTACATGCGCACACAGTCACTCAAGTTAGGATTTGACTTTGGGAATACAACTGCGACAGTGGCTCACATCTAGCTAACTTTAATGATGACACTCATTTACATTAAGAAACAATTCATGTTTATTAATCAATCTTTCCCCCCAGAAGATAAGGTGACAGACAGGTCAAGTCCTGAGCTTACCACTCTACCTTTACCACTCTGTGCATCACCCTGCAATGAGTTAAATGAAGTCACTACTCTGTGTCCTCCGTCGCAGGGAAGGAAAGATGTGAACTGGGAATGTGTGGGAGAGGAGGGGGACTGTCCTGGCTTTAACATACAGAAGAAGAAAATAATTATAAGACTAACTTCTGTAACTTCCTGTCACATTGGATTTGAATGACTATTCCCCCCTCTTTAAGGTCATTGTTGACAGTACAATTCAAATCAACTTCTCATTTCCCATCAGGATGTGAACAACAGGGGTGTCATGCAAATGTGTGGCAAACCAGAAAACATAATCAGTTGCGCCACTGAATGTAGGCTTATGCTGCTTCATGGGAAATGCATAAATCACTGCAGGGAAGTAGTGAAGCAATGTCACAACCCAACATTAAACTGGAATTTCATTGAAATCTTCCCATATGAGTCAATATCTGATGACATGGTAAATTCTTCAACCTAAATGTTAAATCCCCAAATCCCAATGTCTGAGAAGGCATAACAAAAACTAGGTTTAACAGACTAGGATAGGGATCATCAACTAGATTCAGCCGCGGGTCGATTTTCTCTTGAGCAGATAGTCAGGGGGGCACATCATTTGTTGACTGCAAAATGATCGCAAGAAGCCCAAACAGATATAATAATTTGACTAAAACAATAATTTCAAAACCTGCTTACATTGGTATGAAACCACATTTCTCTATTATGCGTGGGAAATAAAATCACTGTGGGCCACCAGTTGAGATACCCTGAACTAGGAGATTTAAGGAGCAGATTGCTACTCACATAGGCAGGTCTTTGGATCGGGGGTCCCACACTTTGGGGTCCTGACTGTTGAACCAGTTGAAGACCTCCTCCAGAAGCTACAGAGAGAACAGTGAGGAGAGGGTGAATCTACATTCCTATGTTGGCCATTTTACAACATGTCGTTCATTTTTCTTTCCAATAAACATTGCAAATGTTATTGGATTGAACCATCTTCTATGATTTTAGTTTGAACCCATGACCACCAGGGGAGTCATGACCACCAGAACCACAGCCCTACAGAGCCCCATAACTCATTCCCAATCACATACTGTTCTGCAAACTAGACAGCCATTTGGAACAGTAGACACTGTAACTGACAAAAAACCTGTTAGTCTATGTCGTTTTTTGTTTGAATTGTTTACGTGTTCGCTATGCGGGCGAAATGATAAAACAAGCAGAACTACGTAGCTAATAACTGTTGTAACGGGGACAGTATTGTAGCAACACACCTTTGGAGGGAAGGTAACCCCGCGCTGTGTTAGCTAAGTTTTCATGTCATCAGGTGTAGTTCGTAAAGGTTGAAGCTTGTATGTTAAGATGGTAACGTTATAATAATTAAGGATGAAGTGTGAATTCATGCCAGGAATAATAAGTGTGAAGTTTGATTTCCTCCCTTCTGTAATAAGCAGCCAATGAGGTATTTTTCCTTTATTCATGTGTTTAATCTGATACTGTTATAGCTCCGGCTAAACTGTTTATGTATGTAAGCACTTCAGAGTTATACCAAGCTAATAAGCCACTCGTAAGATAAGAAGGCTATAAGAGTGTGGTTAACTGTATTTTCATTTACTTTATAGTTCTCACGGAAGGTGATAATTCTGACTAAAACTACAGAATAAAGCCGGCAGTTAAAATCAAGGAACGGTTGTGCTCGTGGTTACTGAAGGGAGCTACAGACACCACAAGACATATACTGAGGACTGATATCACTGACTGAGTACAGACCATGTATTGCGTTAGGATGAGGGTATTCACGTGTCTGTTGTCTAACTTCTGATATTGAATTTTATGAAACATTTAAACTAGTGTGTACAGTCTATACACATAACTTCAAAATAAGTTGAGAATGTTTCAAGCAAGATGAGCGTAAACAGCTGTGTTCAAAGTGCAGCCAAGTGTAGTGAGAACATTTGTATATCCGTTTACTATCGTGTGTGTGTGCTTTTAACAAAAAGGTTGTGGTTATGTAACTAAAGTACAGTAAAAACGTGATAACATTGCAGAAGACTTATAGTTCATCCAACTGGTTTCTGTCACACTGAAAGTACTGTGCTTGTAGCTACACGGTCAAGTAAATACTTCTGATTTGTACTGTACAATTGCCTATGTAAAGAGTTTTCCTCCCAGAGTGTTGCTGTCTGAGTACTCCGCATTACCTTCAAGTAGTAGGAGCGGGCCACGGCTGTGGGCCTTTCATCCTCCGGGAGAGACTCCTCCTGGTCCAGACACCTCCGCACCACTTGCACCACATCTTCATGGAACGATTTCTACAACATCAACAGACATAGAAATATACAAACATAGTTATTTAGCTGACACTACTCATTCATCTTCCTTTGAAAATGTTCCTTCAAATGAGAGTTTCAATGTAGAAGAGATCCTGTCCTGCCAATTCAGATGCTATATAGACAGACACTGACCAGGGTGGTGTAGAGGCCTTTGTCAAACTTCTTGCCCACAGCACGGAGGTCACAGGCTGGCTGGCCCTCCGCTCCACTGTCAGGGTCAACCTGGGTCACACACTACAGGAGGGGAATAGGGACAAATTTAGTATGTTAGAGAGAAACAACACTGAACATATAGCCACACAAGCACTTATGTGCAACAGTTCAAGATGAACAGGCAAATAGTCCCAGCAGAACAGGACTATATCAGCTAATAAACTTTTAAAAAGAGAGGAGAGAGTCGTTGCACTCGTTCTGTGAAATTATTTCTTCAGAAAAGCCACATCAAAACTTGACAAGTCATGATAGGTGTTAAAGCCTGCTGCTATTTTCAGCTTGCGCATCTGGTCTCATTTAACATCCTGTGACAAGAAGCATTGTACGGCCTGGTATCTCCCACCTGTGAGCAGGTGATGAGGTGCTGGGTGAGAGTGGAGGTGAGCAGGCAGGCCAGCACCTTCTCTACCCCGGCTCTCAGCTCCATGTGGAGCAGCTCCCTCCAGGGGCTGGGCTGGGACTGGCTGCAGGGCCGGCAGGAATACGCCACACTCTCTGGCAGGCTGGACAAAATCTCATACAGGTCACCTGGTGGGGAGGAGAGGGAAGGACAACCATCAGAACCATTCCACTACATCAAAATCATGGGAGATAACAGCATGTGATGAACTCAGATTTGGGCTGTCCCAGATAGTCGTCGTCTGTTCTTTAGACCAATCAAAATTGTAAAACACATTTTTCAAATATAGACACTATAATTTGAATAAAATCAACTATATGGACTGAGCTTGTCTGACGCTTTAAGCGCACTGTTTGATTAAATAATTAAGACAAATTACTCATGAGGGAGGGAGCCCATTGGCCACACTGAGTAAAAACATTTATAACAAATGACAGCAAGTCTCTCCTCCCTGGTGCAGCAAACAGACACCACAGCAAGTGTTTATTGCGCTGTCTGTGCCAAAGCTGCAACATAATAACAGCTATTTCATTTCTTACTTGTTTCTAAACTGAAAAGTTCTGTTACCGAAATACCTACATTTGTTAAGGAAAAACATTCCCTAGACCCTTGCTCTCTTTAAGTGAAACATGTATGCATGTGACCAATAGGGCCTGGCCTATAGCCTATCATAATCACATCAATAAATTGGTTCTAAAACACTGAACACATGACAGCAAAATGGATGTGAAAAAGAAACTTGAAAGTGCCAAGAGTGAGCAAAGCTGTCATCAAGGCAAAGGGTGGCTACTTTGAAGAATCGCAAATATATTTTCATTTGTATGTTTACTACATGATTCCATGTGTTATTTCATAGTTTTGACATCTTCACTATTATTTTTACAATCTAGAAAATAGGAAAAATGAAATAAAAACCCTTGAATCAGTAGGTGTTATAAAACTTGACTGGTACTGTATATGGATAATTTATAAAACCAGGCATGTTTAACAGTTAGGCTATTCATTAATTAAGTTGGTGTTTCCCCTCAATTTTCTTATGACAATTAAGGCAAGACCTGTTTCCTCGCCTCCTCATTCAGCTGCTGCCTCCTCCGCATTGTTCTCAACACCAACATGCTGGTTAACTTTGCTATTATGCACATAGCAACATATTGGGGGAAAGGCGCCAATTCAACAGCGCACTGAAGATTATGTATCAGAACCACTAACCAATGCGGGAGAATGCGCATTTGTTATATAATATTATATTTATTAGCGTTGCACCATTATTGTTACATAATATAACCATTTACAATTTCAGTAGCACGTTTTGGAGTTATGGGCTGTGCCATCCTCATGGCCTCGGCAATGGAGCAGTCCACTGAGATAGGCGCAAATTAGACAGCCGGCTTGTGCACCATGAAGAAATACATACATTTGGGACTGTTCGACTAAAGAATGCTCAGTCGACCAGTTGACAAAACAATCGACCAGTCCACTTAATGGGGTTAGCCTTAATAGAGATACAGTGCCTTCAGAAAATATTTACACCCCTGGACTTTCTCCACAACCTGAATTTAAAATTGATTAAATTTGTCACTGGCCTACAAACAATACTCCTTAATGTAAAAGGGAAATTATGTATTTCTAAATTTTTACTAATTGAAAATGAAAAGCTGAAATTTCTTTAGTCAATAAGTATTCAACACCATTGTTATGGCAAGCCTAAATAGGTTCAGGAGTAAACATTTGCTCAACCGTTTACTGCAGTGGGCTAAATCAGTTTCACACAGCGTTTCTTGGTAATCTTTTATTTATTTATACTTTTAAACCCTTTTTTTCTCCCCTTTTTCGTAATATCCAAATTGGTAGTTACAACAACTCTCGTATGGACTCGGGAGAGGCAAAGGACGAGAGTCATACATTCTGCGACACACGACCGTGCCAAGCTGCACTGCTTCTTGACACAATGCTCGCTTAACCCAGAAGCCAGCTGCATCAATGTGTCAGAGGAAACACCGTACAACTGGTCAGCATGCATGTGCTTGGCCCGCCACAAGGAGTCGCTAGAGCGTGATGGGACAAGGACATCCCGCTCGGCCAGACCCTCCCCTGGGCCTGGGATCGAACCAGGGTATGTAGTGACGCCTCAATTAGTTCTTCCATGGCCTGCATACTCACCAGACATGTCGCCCATTAAATATGTTTGGAATGCTCTGGATTGACGTGTACGTCAGCGCGTTCCAGTTCAGCCAAGATCTAGCAGGTTCGCACAGACATTGAAGTGTGGGACAACAATCCACAATCAACAGACTGAACTCTATACGAAGGAGATGTGTCGCACTGCATGAGGAAAATGGTGGTCACACCAGACACTTACTGGTTTTCTGATCCACGCCCCTATCATTTTATTTAAGACATCAGTGACCAACAGATGCATATATGTATCCCCAGTCATGTGAAATCCAAAGAGTAGGGCCTCATTTTTTTTTAATAGACTCATTTCCTTATATGAACTGTAACTCACGTTTACATTTTTTTCCCAGTTTACTTTTAAACAAAAGTATACACCTCACACACATAGTCATGGGCTTAAAAAAATACAAATAAACCAGTACTATGTCAGAGAGTTGAAATGTATTAAATTGAGTTTGATTCCAAATACTACACTTTATATACACATCATAAAATACTAAAATAACAAAAGACATAGAAACACCGCATTTTTGGCGGGCTTTTTTAAATAATGTTTATTCATTTAAATATTATTAACGTTCGACCATGAGGCCACAAGACAGTGATTTGGTCATTTGGCTGCAGGAAAGAGTTAACATGTCGCATAATACGTTGTATGGACTAACATTGTGCAATAATAGTGTTTAACATAATTCTTTAAATCTCTGTACCACACACACACAAATGATCTGTAAGGTCGCTCAGTTGAGCAGTGAATTTCAAACACAGAATCAACCACAAAGACCAGGGAGGTTTTCCAATGCCTCACAAAGGTCACCTATTGCTATATGGGTTTAAAAAAAGAGGCAGAAATTGAATATCCCTTTGAGCACGGTGAAATTACAGTTTGGATGGTGTACCAATACACCCAGTCACTACAAAGTTGCCAGAGAGGAAGGAAACCGCTCAGGAATTTGCTGTCTGGTTTGCTTAATATAAGGAATTTGCAATGATTTAAACTTTTACTTTTGATATCTAAGTATATTTAAAACAAAATACTTTTAGACTATTACTCAATTAGTATATTACTGGGCGACTTTCACTTGAGTAATTTTCTATTAAGGTATCTTTACTTTATCTCAAGTATAACAATTGAGTACTTGTTCCACCATCGCTGAATACAAAGCATTATGTTTGGGGCAAATCCAACAACACATCACAGAGTACCACTTTTCATATTTTCAAGCATGGTGGTGGCTGCATCATGCTATGGGTATGCTTGTCATCTGAAAGGACTAGGGAGTTCAGGTCTGCATTCTAACAGATACTGGGAAACAAATTCATCTTTCAGCAGGACAATAACCTAAAACACAAGGCGAAATATACACTGGAGTTGCTTACCAAGACGACGTTGAATGTTTGAGTGACCTAGTTAGCTTTGACTTAAATCTATGCAAGACTTGAATGGCTGTCTAGCATTGATCAACAACGAACTTGGCAGAGCTTGAAGAATTTAAAGAATAATGTGCAAATACTGTACAATCCAGGTGTTCAAAAACTCTTAGAGATTTACTCAGAAAGACTCACAGCTGTAATCACTGCCAAAAGGTAACATGTAATGACTAAGGGGGTTGAATACTTAATCAAGATAATTTTATTACCAAGATATTATTTTTTATAATAAAATAAAAACAAGTTCAAATAATCTTTCAAAGTAGAAGAGATTCTGAGTAGGCGACAACGAAATCCCACCTTGTAACAACAAAATGTAGAAGTGAAGGGGTGTTCCCCCCCCCTTTGAATTGTCTTTTCAATGTCCATGTGGCCCATTGGCATCGGTTACTTCTATTGTTTCTTCATATAGAAGAAAAATTACTTGGGGAAGGTAGTGTATAGATTGTATTGGGGGGGATAATAATGTCTCAATTTACGATGTGCTGGTCCTAGACATCCTTGTATGTAGCCTACTGTTTAACACCTTTTCCCGCTTCTTCCTTTACTCAGACAAGGGGTCTCTCCAACTGGAAGGGATTCTTCCAGCGTGTCCAGGGCCTCATCTGCACTTGTGAATTCCATTCTTTGCTTTCCCTTCCATACTCACAGCATTGCCAGGAATCGTAGATGAGTTTAGATTTCACTTTCCTCCAGTGACGGTCTGATCGGAATGAATTCGTAGTGCTTTTTCGCAGCCTAGCAGACAGGTCATGGATGAATCTAATGGATTAGCCATAGATTTTAATCCCCTTACACCCCTGTGCATTCAGAATGTTGACTTTAGTCTGATAGTTCCACAATTTGAAGATGCAAGGGTATTTAGCAGGGGTGTGGACTCGAGTCACATGACTTGGACTCGAGTCACAAATCTGACGACTTGCAACTCAACTTTGACACCAATGACTCGTGACTTAACTTGGACTTGAGCCTTTTGACTGGAACTGACTTGATATCCTCCCCAAGCCCAAATATAAAAAATGATGCTATTAAAAGAGTGCAGCACGTCAACTCTTCATTTTACGGATTACAGTTTGAATCTGACAGCAGCAAATCAAATTGTGCCAGCTGAGAAAAAGTTGTGCGTGGCAGTGCAGAGGAACATTGGCAGGTGAATTCAGATGGAGCCCTTGGAAAGACGATACCCCAAATTATTATTTTCGGATATAAAGACTACGCTGTATCAACAAAAAACGGATTGCAACTTGCAAAACACGCGGGAAGGAAATTACAGACGGAGGCGCAACAACCTCAACTTTGTTCGACATTTGAAGCTGCACAAAGAACGGTAACTCTTGGCTAATGTAGCTGACAGCTACATCATTTATAACTTTCTCATGGCTACCCATGTATTTCCATGGAAATATAAAGTTTATTTGCAAAGTAATAAATGTATATATTTTTTAAAAGCATTCATGATTTGCGTAAATGTAATATACTAACTATTACTCTTGTTAAAAATATGAAATGGTATTACATTTGGTGAAGAGCACATTATGACTTTTTTCGGACTCGAAACTCAAAGTTAAGGACTTGAGACTTTCCTGTCTTGACTTGGGACTTGAGTGCTAAGACTTGAGACTTACTTGCGACTTACTTGACTTGGTCCCACCTCTGGTATTTAGCGTTCTTCTATTTCACGCTGATCCAATGGCATTATCCCAGATCCAGTGGTGATATACCCTTAACAAGTTCCTCTGAAATCAGTTTGACCACGTAGCTGGAAAGGGCTTATTTTTCCTCGTCTTCCGGTAAAGACAATAATCTCGTGTTTCGTCTCGTTCTACAGTATTTTCAATTCCTCTTCCAAAGCTTTGTTTCCAAAAGGCACATTTTGTCGTCTTGTTCGCTCACACACATGCCTTGTTGGTACGTGTCTGACACGATAGACTACTTCCTTTCGAGCAAATCTACTTTTTTCAGCACAGATTGTAACTGTTTGTTTTGGTGAGCATCAAGAGCCTTTCAGCTACACTTTCCTGGATATCTTTTAGATGTTCATTACTCTCATTTGCATCTCCATGTTGTTCCTTGTCTTTTCCTCTGAGGGAAGCCATGGTTGTGTCGCCGCGTCGCTTTACCAACTGATTGGTTCGCTGATATTCACAGATTACCACTCTCTCTCTCCGAGGTACTTGAGGATATATTGATCTATCGATTTTATGGACTTAATTTAAACTTGTCTGGCTTCTACTTATAAGTTTTGTCGGTAAAAAAAGAGCTACTCACTCCCCATGCGTCCTAAACAGAGCTACTCTCTCCCCTTGCATCCTATCGGCACCCACATGCCCCTCTCATATGGCGCCAATTCCAAGGAAAACAAACTGAAACTAGACAAACAAAAAATGTGAGAAACATTTTCCTGAGAGCAAAGGTCAACCTCTTCATACCTGGAGAAAAAAACCCCACTATAAAACAAAAGATGGGAAACGTTGTTATTATATGTGTTTCTGGGTAACCCCGACAGGAAAAGGACAAAGCAAGGAAGCAGAACTCCTTTAGGCAGAAAATTACATCAGGCCATTACGTTAAATAACTATTTTGAGAATCACCCACGTAATTCATTCGACCTTTCATACTAGTTCTCTATTGGAAACTCCTGTGCTTACTGTGATGAGTCATTTGTTGAATGCTCTTTAATGCTACTGGGGTCATTGCACCTGATGCACTGACTTGTGTCTCAATATACACAGTAGGCTTGTCACAATTCCAACATTATATAAACGATACCAGGAGAAGTATCACAATACCGAGATTCGGTGGCCTAGCATCCTCTGGAAGCTTTTCTAAACTTTCTCCAAAAAGATGTCACTGAGATTCACACTTTCACTTAATACAACAAATTGAACTAATAGAATAGAATACTGCATAGAATGGCTGATTTGCTCATATTTGCAAAGCTCTACCTGTGATATGGCTGGAGGAATGGGAGGAAGGAATATACATCAGTGGAGGATGCTGAAGGGAGGACGGCTCATAATAATGTCTGGAACATCACAAACGGAATGGCATCAAACACATAGAAACCACGTGTTCGATCCCATTCCACTAATTCTGCTCCAGCCATTACCACAAGCCTGTTCTCCCCAATTAAGGTGCCACCAACCTCCTGTGATCTACATGCATAATGATCTGCATGTCATTGTGTCAGTAAGGAGGGCATGAAACCTTTACTCTTCAGTTGACATACACACAATCTCCCTCACTCTCATAAACACTCTCTCTCACAAACACACACACACTGAGACCAACTTAAAAAACATTAGGCACCAAACAGAATTTAAGGAGCACCAGAAATATGTTTTATATAGTTTAGGTTTACATTAGGCCTATATGAAGCACATCTCATGAGTAGGAGACCCATTTCCTTTCTTTGTGTACCAATAAAATTTGCCAACACCTACTGTCAAGTTACCAGGTTGTTAGATAGCTAGGTAACATGACTGAACAACGTTAGTTGATGTCAAATCAATAATTAGCAAACCTGGGTTTGTTCAAAACGGCCCGTGTCATGGTTTGTGATATATAAAATGCGCGAATCCTGATACAAATAAAAAAGGCATCTCTAGTAATATGGGTCATATTTTTGTAACCGTTTGGGCTAGAGACAAGCCATTTTCTTTGCTGTGAAGCTGCAAGCATGCCTGTCCATTTTCCCTCGCCGACAATAAGAGGCTGCATGACAGTGAACTGATCTGTGCTCTTGGTTATAACAGGCGATGGAATTATACAATGTATCAACATTGCTCGCGTTGCGTGCTGCTCCAACATAACACAAGTACAAATCTAAACAGAAGACTAAGGGTCTGCATCCCCACTTGCCATCACAAATAAATGATATATTTTCAAACTGACGGAGGAATAGACGTGCGTGAAGAGCGGACGGAGAGAAGCAGGTGAGGACTGGCAGGGGATGAGGATGGCTGATTACATCTGCCACACGTGATATGCTAATTAATTTAATCAAACTCAGCAAAAAAAGAAATGTCCTCTCACTGTCAAATGCATTTATTTTCAGCAAACTTAACATGTGTAAATATTTGTATGAACATAAACTGAACAAGTTCCACAGACATGTTAATAACAGAAATGGAATAATGTGTCCCTGAACAAAGGGGGGTGGGGGGGGGTCAAAATCAAAAGTAACAGTCAGTATCTGGTGTGGCCACCAGCTGTATTAAGTACTGCAGTGCACCTCCTCCTCATGGACTGCACCAGATTTGCCAGTTCCTGCTGTGAGATGTTAACCCACTCTTCCACCAAGGCACCTGCAAGACATTTCTGGGGGGAATGGCCCTAGCCCTCACCCTCCGATCCAACAGGTCCCAGACGTGCTCAAAGAGATTGAGATCCGGGCTCTTCGCTGGCCATGGCAGAAAACTGACATTCCTGTCTTGCAGGAAATCACGCACAGAACGAGCAGCATAGCTGGTGGCATAGTCATGCTGGAGGGACAATGTCAGGATGAGCCTGCAGGAAGGGTACCACGAGGGAGGAGGATGTCTTCCCTGTAACGCGCAGCGTTGCGATTGCCTGCAATGACAACAAGCTCAGTCCGATGAGACACTCTGCTCCAGACCATGACGGACCTCCAAATCAATCCCGCTCCAGAGTACAGGCCTCGGTGTAAATCTCATTCCTTCGACGATAAACGCGAATCCGACCATCGTCTCCCGGTAAGACAAAACCGTGACTCATCAGTGAAGAGCACTTTTTGCCAGTCCTGTCTGGTCCTGCGATGGTGGGTTTGTGCCCATAGGCAACGTTGTTGCCGGTGATACCTGCCTTACAACAGGCCTCCAAGCCCTCAGTCCAGCCTCTCACAGCCTATTGCGGACAGTCTGGAGCACTGATGGAGGGATTGTGCGTTCCTGGTGTAACTCGGGCAGTTGTTGTTGCCATCCTGTACCTGTCCCGCAGGTATGTTCAGATGTACCAATTCTGTGCAGGTGTTGTTACATGTGGTCTGCCACTGCGAGGACGATCAGCTGTCCGCTCTGTCTCCTTGTAGCGCTGTCTTAGGCGTGTCACAGTATGGACATTGCAATTTATTGGCCTGGCCACATATACAGTCCTCATTGCAGCTCCTTGCAGCTTGCCTAAGGCATGTTCACGCAGATGAGCAGGCATCTTTCTTTTGGTGTTTTTCAGTCAGTAGAAAGGCCTCTTTAGGTGTCCTATGTTTTCATAACTGTGACCTTAATTGCCTACGTCTGTAAGCTGTTAGTGTCTTAACTATAAAATTAATGAGAAATACGAGTTTCTATTCTATTTTACCACTGGTTTATGAGATACTATTATTTCCTTATGGAGTTATCAAGAGTTGTAATTCTAAGTTGATTGGTTATTCTTGATTTAACATGTTTTTGAATCGCGATGCGAATCATGGGTTCGAAGGGAAAATAATCGGTTCCCTCGGGTTCCTGGTTTTTGAGTAAATATACAAATATACTTTGTTCAGTCTGCATACAGACTAAAAATACAGTGGGGCAAAAAAGTATTTAGTCAGCCACCAATTGTGCAAGTTCTCCCACTTAAAAAGATGAGACCTGTAATTTATCATCATAGGTACACTTCAACTATGACAGACAAAATGAAAAGAGAAATCCAGAAAATCACATTGTAGGATTTTTAATGAATTTATTTGCAAATGATGGTGGAAAATAAGTATTTGGTCAATAACAAAATTTTATCTCAATACTTTGTTATATACCCTTTGTTGGCAATGACAGAGGTCAAATGCTTTCTGTAAGTCTTCACAAGGTTTTCACCCACTGTTGCTGGTATTTTGGCCCATTCCTCCATGCAGATTTCCTCTAGAGCAGTGATGTTTTGGGACTGTTGCTGGGCAACACGGACTTTCAACTCCCTCCAAAGATTTTCTATGGGGTTGAGATCTGGAGACTGGCTAGGCCACTCCAGGACCTTGAAATGCTTCTTACGAAGGCACTCCTTCGTTGCCCGGGCCGTGTGTTTGGGATCATTGTCATGCTGAAAGACCCAGCCACATTTCATCTTCAATGCCCTTGCTGATGGAAGGAGGTTTTCACTCAAAATCTCACGATACATGGCCCCATTCATTCTTTCCTTTACACGGATCAGTCGTCCTGGTCCCTTTGCAGAAAAACAGCCCCAAAGCATGATGTTTCCACCCCCATGCTTCACAGTAGGTATGGTGTTCTTTGGATGCACGACGAGTTGAGTTTTTACCAAGAAGTTCTATTTTGGTTTCATCTGACCATATGACATTCTCCCAATCTTCTTCTGGATCATCCAAATGCTCTCTAGCAAACTTCAGACGGGCCTGGACATGTACTGGCTTAAGCAGGGGGACACATCTGGCACTGCTGGATTTGAGTCCCTGGCGGTGTAGTGTGTTACTGATGGTAGGCTTTGTTACTTTGGTCCCAGCTCTCTGCAGGTCATTCACTAGGCCCCCCGTGTGGTTCTGGGATGTTTGCTCACCGTTCTTGTGATAATTTTGACCCCACGGGGTGAGATCTTGCGTGGAGCCTCAGATCGAAGGAGATTATCAGTGGTCTTGTATGTCTTCCATTTCCTAATAATTGCTCCCACAGTTGATTGCTTCAAACCAAGCTGCTTACCTATTGAATCTGCAAACTTCCCAGCCTGGTGCAGGTCTACAATTTTGTTCCTGGTGTCCTTTGACAGCTCTTTGGTCTTGGCCATAGTGGAGTTTGGAGAGTGACTGTTTGAGGTTGTGGACAGGTGTCTTTTATACTGATAACACGTTCAAACAGGTGCCATTAATACAGGTAACGAGTGGAGGACAAGAGGAGCCTCTTAAAGAAGAAGTTACAGGTCTGTGAGAGCCAGAAATCTTGCATGTTTGTAGGTGACCAAATACTTATTTTCCACCATAATTTGCAAATAAATTCATTAAAAATCCTACAATGTGATTTTCTGGATTTCTTTTTCTCATTTTGTCTATCATAGTTGAAGTGATGAAAATTACAGGCCTCATCTTTTTAAGTGGGAGAACTTGCACAATTTGTGGCTGACTAAATACTTTTTTGCCCCACTGTATATGTTAAATAGGGATGACAGTTACTCCAAATGGATTTTGATATGTGATTTGCTGAATTCATTTTTTCAATATAAATTTCACCAGATTGGGACTGCTGGATTGTTGGTGGGATCCTCCGATGGATTAGGGTGCCAACTCCCTGATCGGTTAACTCTTCCGAGAGGTCGCCAGTAAAACAAGGGAGTATGAACTAATGTTGAAAATGGTTTTAACAGTAACAGTATGTTTTGCTCTTTGACCTTTGTCGTAGAGATGGTGTTAAGAAAATTGGGAATGTAATAATTTATTTAGTAGTTATATAGTCAACGCTTGTCTGAATTTCCTGAAACAGGAAGGAATTTAACTAAACTGTTGTTCTGGTCTGTGCTTTTTTGAGGTTATCATGGAAGGTGACGTCAGATCGTGTCTTAATGCATCGTATGAATCATTTGGACACAAACTTTGTGTGTGAACCTCAAAACTCTTCCAAACTGGTTGAAGAAAAAGCGACAAAGGCGTTCAATGTGACAGTGACTTTTAACACTTCAATATGAGTCAGAGCCATTAACCTGGGTATGGGCGGCAGGAGTGCACTAGAGTCCTGAGATCGCGCATGTGGAGTGAGCGTTGAGAGAGATAACATACACATTTCTCTCATGTTTCTGGGGTGCTGGTGGGAGGAATAGGCCAGACAGGATGGTGATAGCAGCACAGGTGAGAGGCTCGTGTACGTGGGAAAATCGGACGTATCCATTTGGATATTGAAATTGGGACATTATCAAGGACCATCAAATGTGACAGACAAGAGTTACATGTGCCGTTAGGAAGATGAACTGCAGCGCTATCTGAAGAAGACACGCTAGAATGATAAGTGCAGGGGGGGGGGGGGGGGCATTTAGGCTAAGTATGCATTGAGATACTGATCTTTCTGGCTGTTGCGAGAGTGCGCTTGCAGGCTAGGTGTGAGTCAGCCCGAAACTAGATAAAGAGAAGTAACCACTGTCTGGTTTTGACATTTTGATCTTGTGTGACCATAGACAATGTTAATACATTCAGAGAAGCTTCTGTACTAGGTTGCCTTATAAGGTAAGCTCAGCTTATTGATTTACACATACATTGACGTAGGTGATCATACCACTAGGGAGTGATCACATGTATAAAATCAGCTGTGCACTTAGGTGGGGTGCAGAACTTAAATCGGAAACATGCGTGCTATGTTCCCGTTGTCAACTTCTGTCTGCAATTGCATTAAAGGTTTAATTGATTTACTTAAAGAAGATATTGTCTGATTGCTGATTTCACCAATAAGCCAATGATTGACAAGGAACCTACCACGATAAATTTGAGTCAGACTCAAAGTAAGCACTAAGGACTGTCACTCTATATTTGGGTTGGATCATTTACAAAATGTTTTAGTTATGATTCGGATAGAGAGAGAGGGGCTCTAAAATGCTGAGGGCACTGCTAAAATGTATAAGTCTTGGGGAGGCTCTAGAAAACTCATCTCTAAGTATCCTCTGACAGGGAGGTTGTTAGAGAACTCACTGGATGATAGCTTGGGTCAACCATGAAGGTTAATTTAGTTCTCTTTTGGCATCAGAATTTTAATGTTAAACCGCATTGATACATAGAGATTGCTGGATGATACGGTACAATTAATTGCATACAAGGCTCAGTATTGTTTGCGATTACACACAAGGATGAAAATGAAGGAGATGGCATTGAGACCAGCATCACATGGGTAAAGAACATAATGGAGTTTTAGTCGCATCAAGGGTGGTGTGAAGTTATTAAACGTGTACTTTTTCACTCTTTCCTTTGCAAGTCAATATGTTTTTAGGTTTCGTGGAACATAAGAGTGATCATTGTTCCAGAGGAGAGACTGATGTATATTGACTAATTGATTTGAGAATGTTTTAGTATGTCTATAACTGTAGAAGTGCATTAGGAGGAGTGACTAGTGTGTTCTGGGTTAGATGGAATGATATATGTACAAATGTATCTGTAGCAGGAGGCGAGGTACACATGAGGTGTGTTTGAGACAGAATGATTACATAGGGCTGTTAAGTGGGATGGAATGTGACTGCGGTGGAGATCTGTGGGGGCTCATAAATTAAGGTTGTGGTGATAGAGGGGTATTATTCCCAGAGACTATGTATATTGTTACAGGAGATGGCTCATAGGAGTGGGAGGACAGCTAACTGTGCACAATATAGGGACTATTATGAGGTTAAACTACAGCTAAACATTACACATACCCTGATCATGGTGAGAGTAGAAAAGATAGTGGTGGCATTTCAGACAATAAGGTAAACTTCCAGGAAACACGTGATTCAGTTTTGTTAGGTTGGATATTTTTCCAACTCATTAATCTCTTTCCCAATTTCTAACAGCCGGTGAACTCTTGACAGATTACATGCAGTAGTTATTCTCACGGCAGTCGCTGTAGGGACAGTAATTGAAGGAGGCTATAGTCATGGGCCATGTTAGTAGTAGCAGGGGTTACTTTAGTAGCATTGTTGGGATATCAGTTTATGAGGACTCATGCCAAATGGCTGGGTAGCTGGTAACTGGGAGACTGATGGGAGTACCGGGGGCTGTTATTCAAATGGCACAAATTAGTGATCTTGCCATAAGGGGGAGTCTATGTTGTCAGGAAATGACCAATGTGTTGCAGTGTGTATATCCTCAGAAGAAAGCAGCACATGAGAAGCAGGAGATAACCAAGGGCACGGGCTGAATTCTGGAGACTGAGTGTACATCAAGATACACCAGGCAGGGGTGTTGGGACAGTGTTGGTCTGGTCTATGCACAGTACTCCTTACAGCACATGTAGCGGTAAAGATCGTCATGTCTCTCCTCGGTGGGTTCACAGATCTCACAGGAAGTGAGGTCCAACTGCATAATAGGTGAACTTGAAGACGCCATGACAGAGGAAGCAGAGCTAAAGAGAGAAAGAGAGAGAGAGACTAGATTCCACTGTAGACATGTAGATGGGTTGGGTCAGGGAGCTACTTTAAACATCATAGTTGGGTTGGGTTAGCTGCTTTATTGGTTAATGCATCATATGAAAGGATAGATGGTGGGGTAATTGTACTCTAAACAACATTTTGGAGGCATTGATGTAAAAGTCTATACAGTGCTGAGTTACCTCAAGAGGATGTAGCGTTGATTTGTTCCCCAATGGAGGAGATGGGGAACAAAGTGAAAATGACATGGCTTGGGAACACCTCTCAGAACCTAGGGCCGGGAAAGGGGAAGACTGGGCGAAAGCATGAGGAGGCTTTTTAGGGCTTTCAATTTTGTGGAATCCAGCAGAAAAGTATCCTAGAGCCTTAGAGTCAGGTGAAGAGAGAGAGTGGAAATTGCCATGGTCTCAGACTTTGTTTTTCATGCATATATAATTATGCATAGCTTAACACATTGTTAATGCTGTTGTTTTGTGTTTCTTTTCGGCTTTCCAAGTCTTGTGCTATCACTCTCTTAAGAACCAGAAAGAGAAAGTCGAAAAGCAGCTCCAGCTGAAGTGGAGAAAGCCAACAGCTTCAGCTGGAATGGCATTCTGTTGTGTGATGAGAGATGGAAATAAGAGTGTGCATATAGAACAGAGGCCATAAGCCTAACTGTAAATGTTAATCGTGTTTTATTTTTTATTGTTTGTCCATTTAAAAGTAATTTCCAAGTGTATGTATTGTTGAACAGTATGGAGTAATATGTTCGATACAAGGGACTGTTAGATTCTGGGTTCTGACAACTTCTTTGGGATAGGGGGCAGTATTGGGTAGCTTGGATGAAAAACGTGCCCAAATTAAGCTGCCTGCTACTCAGCCGTAAAAGCTAGAATATGCATATAATTAGTACATTTGGATAGAAAACACTCTGAAGTTTCTAAAACTGTTTGAATGATGTCTGTGAGTATAACAGAACTCATATGGCAGGCAAAAACCTGAGAAACAATCCAACCAAGAAGTGGGAAATCTGAGGTTTGTAGTTTTTCAACTCAGCCCCCATTGAAGATACAGTGGGATATTAGTTATGTTTCACTTCCCAAGGCTTCCATTAGATGTCAACAGTATTTACAAACTGTTTTGAGGATTCTACTCTAAAGGAGGGGCTCATAAGAGCTCTTTGAGTGAGTGGTCTGGCAGAGTGCCACAGCCTCGGTCTGGCACTCACGTGAAAGGTTCCACTTCATTTGTACAGACAAAGGAATTGTCCGGTTGGAACATTAATGAAGTTTTATGTTAAAGACATCCTAAAGATTGATACCATACTTAGTTTGGCATGTTTCTACGGGCTGTAACAGAACTTTTTGTCCGACGTTCGGCTCGACCTGAACGCGCTTTTGGATTTGTTTACCAAACGCCCTAACAAAAGAAGATATTTGGACATAACTGATGGACATTATCGAACAAATCAAACATTTATGGTGGAACTGGGATTCCTGGGAGTGCATTCTGATGAAGATCATCAAAGGTAAGTGAATATTTCTGACTAATGTTGACTACCCAATATGGCAGGTATCTTTTTGGCTGCTTTGTTGTCTAAAGGCTGTACTCAGATTATTGCATGGTTTGCTTTCTCCGTAAAGTTTTTTGAAATCTGACACAGCGGTTGCATTAAGTTTAATGTTTATTATGAGTATTTCTGTAATTTGATGTGGCTCTCTGCACAATCACTGCATGTTTTAGAACTACTGAACGTAACGCGCCAATGTAAACTCAGATTTTTTTATATAAATATGAACTTTATCAAACAAAACATACATGTATTGTGTAACATGAAGTCCTATGAGTGTCATCTGATGAAGATCATCGAAGGTTAGTGATTCATTTTATCTCTATTTCTGCTTTTTGTGACTCCTCTCTTTGGCTGGAAAAATTAGAATTGTATTTTTTTAAATGGTGTAAAATACTGCTTGAAGAAGTTTAATAATGCGATTTTTGTTATTTTGAATTTGGCGCCCTGCACTTTCACTGGCTGTTGCGGGGGGTTCCTCTAGCGCAGGGGTGTCAAAGTCAAATGGACGGAGGGCCAAATAAAAAAATCAGCTACAAGACGAGGGCCGGACTGTTCGAATGTTCATTGAAAAATTTTTAAATGACGCATATAGTCTAGTGAACCTAATTGAACCTACTGAAAACCTAACAAATATATTACAATATGATCAGATAAATAAAGCAATATTTTCTTATGGCTCTGTCAGTAATCTTTAATTTTCAACAGACACAAAAGACAAATTTCCTTTATATAAATATCCCCATAACATGAACATTAAATGAAAGAAACCGGTATTCAAGGCACCATCAGTAGACTATATTTTCTATTTTAGCAAAAGTGGGCTAAATTTACTTCAAAGAAAAAACAATAATAGCAATTTTCTATCATCCACTCAACTGAAATATTTTTAAAATATAATTGGATTGAAATACAAAAAAATAAAGTGCAAAAATCTATTAATCAAAAACAACACTTTGTTTAAGGAGAAGTAACATGCAGTGAAAACAAATATTAAATTTTAACTTTTAAACTTGAACTGAGTAAAAACTCTAAATATGTGATTGCACAGTAATGTTCACTTGTTTGAGGTTGAGGGTGATACTTGGTGGTGTCCCATCTTTTCCACAAGTTCATCAATGTTCGGGGTAAGGCTCTGAGCTGAAGAAATCCTCAGAATTGAGTGGAGGTGTTCAGCAGTAAGTCGACTTCTGTGTGATGTTTTGTTCAGGTTCATCAAAGAAAACAGTTGTTCACACAGGTATGTGCTGCCAAACATAGACAACGTTTGAGCAGCCTGGATGCGCAGCTGGGGCATTGTGCCGGGGAGGAAACGGGCGAACTCCGCAGCACCCACTGCCGCATATTTTGCCCTCAGTGCATCATTGCATTGGAGGTCAATCAACTCCATTTGGAGGTTTGGTGGTGAGCTTTCCACGTCAACAGCAAATGGGTTACCGAGCAGTTCCAACCTGCTTTTTTGTGCTTCAAAGTCAGCAAATCGGCGTCGAAAGTCAGCGGCAAGCATACCTATTTTATCAGCCAACTGTGTGCTCGGGAACGCACTGGTAGAGAGCTTCTCTTTCATGGTCTGGCAGCTGGGAAAGTGGCTCAAATTTTCTTTCCGCATCTGCGTCTCCCACAGAGTCAGTTTGGTTTTAAATGCCTTCACTGTACTGTACATATCAGAGATGACACGATCCCGACCCTGCAGCTGCAAGTTTATTGCATTCAGATGACTCGTAATGTCACACAGAAAAGCCATTTCACACAGAAACATTTCGTCTCGGAGTTGTGTTGTGTCTTTCCCTTTGCTGTCCAAGAACAGACAAATCTCCTCACGAAGCTCGAAACATCTTTGAAGCACCTTTCCCTGGCTTAGCCATCGCACCTCTGTGTGATAAGGCAAATCACCATGCTCCGTTTCTAACTCCGTCAGAAATGCCTTGAACTGGCGGTGATTCAAACCTTTGGCTCTGATAAAGTTAACTGTGCGCGTGATGATGCTCATTACATGCTCCATTTTCAAGGCTTTACCGCACAACGCTTCCTGGTGTATGATACAATGATAAGCTGTCAGCTCACCTGTCGCGTTTTCCTCTTGCATCTTTTCCCGTATCTTCGCCACCAGTCCGCTCCTGTGTCCACACATCGCAGGTGCTCCGTCGGTTGTCAAACCCACAAGTTTTTCCCAAGGCAGCTCCATCTCATTTACACATCTTGACACCTCTTCATACAAATCATGCCCCGTAGTTGTGCCATGCATAGGACGTAAAGCCAAAAACTCCTCTGTCACGCTTAGGTTGGAGTCCACTCCGCGGATGAAAATTGACAACTGGGCAATGTCAGAAATGTCGGTGCTCTCATCCACAGCCAAGGAATATGCAATAAAATCTTTTCCCTTTTTCACAAGCTGCTCTTTTAGATTGATGGACAACTGGTCTACTCTCTCGGCAATGGTGTTTCTGCTCAGACTCACATTTAAAAAGAGTTGCCTTTTTTCTGGGCAAACTTCGTCACAAACTTTAATCATGCAGTTTTTGATGAAATCCCCCTCCGTAAATGGCCGGGCTGATTTAGCGATCTCTTCTGCCAAAATAAAACTGGCCTTGACAGTTGCGTCCGCGTGTGTGTCCGCGTGTTTCGTTTCATAATGTCGTCTCAGATTATACTCTTTCAGTACCGCCACACTTTCTCCACACAGAAGACACACAGGTTTTCCAGCTACCTTCGTGAACATATACTCCGACTCCCACCTTGTTTGAAACCCCCGGTTCTCAGTATCCACCTTCCGTTTTGCCATTTTTGATGGGTATCTGAAAGTTAATTTTACTGTGATGCTGACGACTGCTGTGCCAATAAATATTGAAATGAAGCAGCCTACTGCTCGGTGCGTCACCTTTGCATTGTGGGAAATGTAGTATTGGTGCGTGTAAAAGATCTGCGGGCTGCCGGCTTGCTGCGGGCCGGTTCTAATAATAAATCAAGATCATCCCAGGGGCCGTAAAAAACCTTCTTGCGGGCCGGATGTGGCCCGCGGGCCTTGACTCTGACATATGTGCTCTAGCGGAACCTAGGCAGGTTAATCTTGGAACATTGTTATACTAGAGACATGATGGAACAAAAGTAATACGATAGTATCTGAGGATTGATAGAGACTGGTTTTTATATCAGAAGTTAATGGTTATCTGTAGGAGCCAGATGGCTTTGGAATATGCTGTGTAGAAGGGAGGCAATCACGATTGCTATAGGTGATACGGGTGGAGAGCTTTGGAATAGGCATCAAGGGGGTTGAGGTCAGGTCACCTTAAGGGAGAAGGAACAGTTTATTACCCCATCACTTCGTCTTCCTGTCGAAACATAACAGATGTAAGGGTTGGAGAGAAGGAGGAGTGCATCTAAATTGGAGCATATATACTTGTGTTGGTGGAGACATGTTTTGTCTGAATGCAGCTGTATTGACCCTCTGGGAAGAATAAACTTGTTTAAGCTTTCATAGTATCCATTGAGTTTGACTCTGGGAATTATAACCGAACAACACACACAGGAAACTTGTGAAAAGCCTAGCAGCTTTGCAGTTCTTGACACTCAACTCCGGTGTGCCTGGTACCTACTACTAAAACCCATTCAAAGGCACTGAAATATTTTGTCTTGCCCATTCACCCTCTGAATAGCACACATGCACAATCCATGTCTCAAGGATTTAAAAAAAAATCCTTCTTTAACTTGTCTCCTCCCCTTCATCTACACTGATTGAAGGTAACATCCATACGGGCTCATAGTTCTCAACTGGATTCACCTGGTCAAGCTGTCAAGGAAAGAGCAGGTGTTTCCAATGTGTTGTACCCTCAGTGTATGTTCTCTATTGTGAAAGCAGGGATGCAAACTGGTGAGGGCCTAAAAAAAGTGACAGACATTCTTCCTACAGAAACACACAACAAAAGCTACGTAAACTGCAAGAAAATGTGCCTATTTTCAGAGTGGGGTTGTCACCACACCAACACTTTACTAAGGATGTGCTACCAGACCAAGTATCATAATACAGAGTAATATGTATCTACTTCCCTTGCACTGCGAGCAGCTCCAATTATTTCACAAATGTACACAAACCACATCACTATCTGCACACGCCAGCTCGCCATCACAGCTAAATAGCATTTTAAAAGTGATATAGATATGCAGAAAAAAACAGATGGAGAGATGCCGCTGAGCAGGCTAATGGCCGGTTAGTGGGACGCAGCTAGCTGCTCAGTGCTGTCATACGTGATATTGGATGAAGCACTCGTTCTGATATGACATATCTGACATCACGATCTAAACCCTGGTATTCTATTTGTAGGACGCAGAGGGTAGGGATGCATTCTGTACAGTGGGTAGTGATCACACAGGGAGAAGATCTGTTGGGGCCTCGACGTTATAACTCATTGAGTGATACACTACACCTATGCTTTTTTTGTCAGATCTACATGACTCACATGGATGACCTTCTGTATTCTGAGATCAAAAGGCAAATATCACGGAAAAGTGACGAGTTTGCATCCCTGTGAAAGGTACGGCTGAGCATGGGAGCCCGTTACACAGCATAAGTTGGGCGTAACACTGGAAGACTCACCTGTCAGGTCCTCACACTTGGCATGGACCCAGTGGTTACAGGTGGCACACTGCATCATCTGACTGTCGTAGTCACTGTCCTCATAGCACTTGAAGCAGATCGGACAGTAGTTGCCTTTAGAAAGTGATATCGTCAATATCCTGCCATTCCCATATGAATAGTGAAATCAAATAAATGAGGTTGTCTTTTATCATGTTTTAACATTTGTGTTTGCAGATCGACTTCCCCAAAGCGTTCACTTCATCTTACCTTGGTCGTGGAGCTTGGTGCAGTCTGGACAGAGTCCTTTATCGTGGTTCCACTCGGTGTCCCAACTCTTCCCTGGTGTAACCCCACAGCTTTTACACCTGATGCACGTCATACACACCCAGGCCTTCCTCCTCCTGTTGGGTTTGGGGTAGTTAGGCCCCAGGCATGAAGGGTGATAACAGTTCTGACATCTGTCACACTCCAGCATAGGCTGAGGAACACCAGAGAGATACAGTATTACAGTTACACATAGATTGGTGGCAACACTAATGTCACAGTTTTTTTCCTGATCAGTGAAAACCAAAGATGGTGTATATATGAAGATTGTTAACGGCCTGAGTGTGAATTATTGAACAAAATGTCAGTTCTGATGTAATAAAGTAAGTTCCTCTCCTATAGGCATCAATGCAATATCAGCTAGATCTGGTCTACTTAGTTCATTGACTCTCATTGAAGCAGAAAAAAAAACAGTGAGTGGGGTGTCTCACTTACTCTTCAGTCTCTGGGTTAACTATAGACCCTGGATATAGCCTAAAAACTAGGGACCAGGTGGTTCAGTCCTCAGGTGAGACAAGTGACTGGGGCCTTGCGTGGACCCATACCTTGGAGTGCTTGTTTTTTCTGCCACATATATGGCAGCACTTGCAGCGGCGACAGCACCAGTTCTCCTCAGAGGGCCGCTCCGTTGCCTCAAGGCAAAACCGGTGGAAGGGATCACAGCACACCTGGCAGTACAGCATTTGCTAGGATAGGAAGAGGGAACGGTCTGCAGTTTTAAGACTTTCCAATGCAGATTCAAAAGATTCATCATGGCCATACATTGACAAAAACATTATAAATGTCAAAACATCATAAAGCAAATAGCAGTTTTGAAAAAGACATTCCTCCAATGGACATTGTAATAACAGAGACATGTTGTTAGCCTTTACTTCTTGTTGTCCTTTACTGGCACAGAGCAGGCAGACACAGGGGGGCATGATGGGTACAGAGGTCAGGATACTCAGGCCTCCCATCATCCACACATTCTGGAGGTCACAGTCCTCCTGCATGGCAGACAGGGGAGGCTTAGACACAGCTTTCAGCTCTCATACGGAGGCCCGCAGGACAGAGTCAGACACAGGAGTGGGAGATACAGAGATGGGAAACAACAGCCTTTTGGACTCTTGATGTAGAAGAACACTGACATCCAGTGGCTAGATAAGGGTATTACAGAACTAAACCAAACCAAAGACAAAACCTGATGATGATAATGGCTATTTAATCATGGTTATAAACTGAGTAGTTTGGGTCCTGGGTGCTGATGGGCAATCTTGCCGTGTATTTAGCATACAATATATCACAGGTATGACGCAAAACAACTTATTTACTGTTATATTTATGTTGGTAACGGTTTATCATAGCAATAAGGCACCTCAGGGATTTCTGGTATATTGGCCATTAAAACTGGGTGGTTCAAGCCCTGAATTCTGAATGGCTGACAGCCGTATACCACGGGTATACCTAGTAAATGAGATCTCTAAAACCACAGCTACAAGAGGCAAGGAAAAGCATCTGACCTTGAAGTCCACGCCGATCTTGTGCGTAGGCTCGGAGGGCTCCCTCTCCCTCTGGTCAAATCCATTGGCCAGGGCGGCCAGGACGCTAGGTGGCATCTGTTCCATAGGATTCTGGGAAAAATACGACGAAGCATAAAAATAGGCTCGTCCCCACCCCGCCTCCACCAACATTTTTCCCCTCTCACCCCCTACCCTCACCCTGGCCCTTGGCCACCCCGGGGTGGCCCCAGTGTGGGATAGCAGGCGCCAGGGGTGGGGAGACCCTTGGTCCTCGGGGTAGGAGGAGGATAGCTCCAGGTCTGACTGTAAGTGTGGGGGCGACTGCGTCATCTGCAGCAGTAGCTGCTCCGCCGACAGCCCCTCTGACTCTCTCTCTCCCTGGTGGTCATCGTCCAGCCAGCTGTAGACACCACCGCTCCACAGGCCTGTTTGCTTCTGCTGTGCCTGTGAAGGGTGGGACTGCTGAGGCCAAAGCAAAAGAGCACTAGCGTTATCTGCCACGAGCACCTATAAGCAAGCAGCAGCTTAACTCAGAATGAGAGGAGAGAGAAGGAAGAGAGGACAGGGAATCCCACCATGAGGTGCAGCAGAGAGAAGACGAAGTAAGTGGAAAGATAGA
The DNA here is from genome assembly GCF_045791955.1 of Oncorhynchus clarkii lewisi. NCBI lineage: Eukaryota > Metazoa > Chordata > Actinopteri > Salmoniformes > Salmonidae > Oncorhynchus > Oncorhynchus clarkii. Next base: position 19,092,113 of record NC_092149.1, on the reverse strand, counting down.
GATTGGAGAGAGAGAGAGAGGGGGGTGGGGAGTGGGTTGTGCAGATCCTTTGTGTTATTCACCTAGGCGACCCAGAAACGGCAAATTCTTGCACTGCCTGCTCAGTGGCATCAGAGCAGTAGCCCTGTTGTGATTCTTTACCTTGTCAGTTTTACGGCGAGCAGGAGGGACTCGGTGGTGCAGCCTGCGATGTCTCAAACCGTCGTCCGATAGGTCTCCCAAGAATCCATCCAAAGAGACAAAGTCTGAAGACAAAAAGAAACCATTGCAGGGGTGATTAGACATACAGTGTTAATACTTCAGAGTTAACGCATTACCTCACAGCTTTGACAGGGATCTTCTAGAACAGTGGTTCCCAATCTTTTTGTAGTCCCATACCCCTTCAAACATTCAACCTCCAGCTGCGTACCCTCTCTAGCACCAGGGTCAGCGCACTCTCAAATGTTGCCACCATTGTAAGCCTGCCACACACACACTATACGATACATGTATTAATGAGTGCGAGTTGTGGTCCTATAAGAGCTCTTATAGGACCATGGCACAAATAATAAGAATCAATCGTTTGGCTCTTTATTTAACCATCTTACATATAAAACCTTATTTGTTCATCAAAAAATGTGAATAACTCACCACAGGTTAATGAGAAGGGTGTGCTTGGATGGATGCACATAACTCTGAAATGGTGGGTTGTATTGGAGTCTGTCTTAAATCATTTTCCATACACTCTCACATAGGTACGTGGTTGCAAAGGTGGTGGTGCAGCGTGGTTTGCCAAGGCAGGATACTCTGAGCGCAGAGAATAGCTCCAACTTAATCATAGCCTAAATTTTGTCCCGCACATTGAATATAGTTGCGGAGAGTCCCTGTAATCCTAGATTTGGATCATTCAGGCTAGAAAAAACATCACCCAGATAGGCCAGACGTGTGAGAATCTCGTCATCATGTTCAGACAAGTGAAAATTATGGGCAGTAAAAAAAACATTAAGCTCGTGTCAATACTTTGCCCCTTGATAACCAGCGCACACAAGTATGTTGTAGAAACTGTAGTCTGCAAAACAACTTTCAAGCTGTCAGGCATTCCCTTGGCAGCAAGAGCCTCTCGGTGGATGCTGCAGTGTACCCAAGCGGCGTACACTGCCGAGAGCAACTGCTTGCACGCGCTACCACTCCACTATGTCTCCCCATCATGTCCTGTCATGTCACTGATGCGTTGTGAAACAGTGTTGTTTGATGAAGGCATTGTCTGTATCGTTTTTTGGGCCTTTCCCACAGCATTGTCCCAGCCATATCCACGGCAGCAGGAAGAATTAAGTCCTCCACAATAGTATGGGGCTTTCCTGTCCTAGCCACTTGGTAGCTCACCATATAAGACGCTTCTAGCCCATTCCTATTAATGGTATCTGTTGATTTTATACATGTCTTACTACTCGAAAGTCATCTTAATTCTCTCTCAAAAAACTCCCATGGCTTATTTTTCAAATTGGCATGTTTTGTTTCTAAATGTCTGTGCCAGAGTGAAGGTTTCATTGAGTTGTGAGAGTACTTTTGCATATAACACACTGTGGCTGAGGAAAGACACTACTCCCAATATAAATGAACCCCAAATCAATGTAGTTCTCATCATATTTGCGCCTCTTCGATGGTCCAATGTCCCTGTCTGTTGTTTGATGCTTTCCCAGGTAAGGGGGCAGTAGCTCTTTGGCTGCATCAGATTCACAACTGTCAGTGTCCTTGCTAGCTGGGCTAACAGCAAATGTAGAATTACTGATGCTAGCATTGGATGTGCTCGTGGAAGCAACACAACTTGTGTAGTCAACAGGTGCAGAACTGCTGGTAGTAGCAGTACTACCAGTAGAGCTGGTATGCGTCTCTATGGACGTAGGCCTTACTAAAATGGACTGTTTGAAAATGTAGAGAAAAAAAGAAAGTTAAATGTGAATCACATTTTTATTTGGCATACTCCCGACGGCATTGCACGATATTAAATAGAGTAAAATCCCTTTCTATGATCACTTCCCAATAATGTTACATTACTACCTTGGATGCGTGGGCTGGGGCCTCTCCTCCGGCCGGGGGAGGCAGAGTTGGAGCCCACAGTGATCTCCAGGTCGGAGTCATAGTCCAGCAGGTCAAAGTAGGAGCGCGGCTTCACACAGCGGCGCGGCTGCTTCCTCACAGATGGGCTCTGGCTGTCTCCCACCTCCATCCCATCAACTTCCTCATTGCTAGACTGAACCACGCTGAGGCAGTGCCGCCTGCGCTTCCCAGGACCTCCAGGGAACTTGCCACTCAAGCGACGTGCTTTTCTGTCTTCAATCTGATCACATCTTTTATATCTTATGGAGAGAGAAAAAATGGGTAATTTAGTTGTCTATTCAATCTATATAATTCAATAGCATATATGCGAGTTGGTCACTTTTGCAATTCTGATGAGCAGTACACTTACATGCAGCACTGTCGCTTCGTATTAGGCCCTCCAAACTTGGGTTTGTCCAGGCAGTTCATGCACTCGCCACAGTCCTCCTCATGGTTGCAGCCCTTGCAGATCCCACACCTCCGAGAGCGGAGCCCAAAAGGTCCAAGGCTCTTTTGTTTAGCAAAACCAGCTCCCGACTTCCTGACCTTGGTAACCTTTTGGTCCAGCAGCCCAGGGCTGTCTGGCCCAGAGAGAGACTGACCACCTTCAATAGATAAGGTATATAATTAAGATATCTTTCATAGGAAAGTCAAAGAAAGTTGTGTGGAAAGACCAGAACTCATGTCACTTAAAAATGTTTGTTGAGAGATTTGCCTTGATAATCAGTTTTGAAAGCTTGTGGCTCTACCTTGGTTCTTTCCAGAGGGGGATATGCCAGTTCTCTCATGCAGAGGCAGCGCACTGAGTCTGGGGATCATGTCTTCGGGCACCAGTGCACGAGGCTGGCCCAGCACCACAGCTGCTGCACGGCACACATGCTTGATGCGTGGACCCCCCGCTCTGCGGAACTCCTGTTAACAAGGAGAGAGGTGGGACAGGGAGGGATGCTGTTTCATCACAATGAAAAATGTATTTATGACCAGAAAAGGTGGGTCTTAGTGAGGAAGAAACAACATACTGATACTTTATTAAAAGTAAGAGACAAAGCAACATTCAGACACATTGAAAAGTGAGAGAAACTGAAGATGCAGAGAACAGCACAGACCAGGATTGTGTTCATATGCCCATACCTGTGACAGGGGAGGGTCAGTCATGTTTGAGGCAGCAGGCTCAAGCTGCTCTTTCGATTTCCTCCTTTGTCTCTTCCCTGCTGCATCTCTGGAGCCAGCAGGCCCTGATAGAAGCTGCAGGTAACATGTTTCATCACTATGGGCTTACACAGGAAGCTCTCCAGAGATATCACAGTATTGGTGTTAATGAATATCATCCTATTTAATAACAATGAAGAGAAACAAAGCATATTCTGTATCAGAAATAAGTCCCATCATGCATGTTGTTTACTGGAAAAAAACAACTGTCTGCATGGCAATTTTGAAGTGTATTCTTTTTATGAGTGGGCCAATTATTACCCCTGAAGACTTCAGTTGTTTCTGCTGGTCGATCTTGTTGAGCTGGACCTTGGCTTTCTTGAGCAGATTGAACATCCTCTTATTGGCCCCTGTGAAGCGAACTCTCTGGGTGGCTCCTTTCTCCTCAGCAGCAGCACCATCAGCCTCAGCGATCATGTTCAGATGCAGTTCCTGTGGCTCAAGCTTTCCTGCTTCTGGGACAGAGAAAGACCATAAAGTATGTCACTACTTTCCAAAGTAGTTTAAGCAGTAAAAACATACTCAGAGACATTAAACTAAGTAACATACAAATAAACAAAAATACCAGGTTTACATAATGTGCAGTTATTTATCAAGCAAGCTAATGTTAAACAACTATCAGCATTAATTGATTGATCTTTGCTTACCTGCAATAACATTCTCAGCATTTGTTTTGTCTTCCTCTGTCAACTCCTCATGTTCTCCATATTGAAATGTTAAGAACTTTGAGTTCATAGTCCGAACACACACAGAGACTTTTCGCACAACCCCAGGGCTATCAAGGTCCTCAATCTTGAGCTTGGATTTGCCTTGCTTTGATTTGGGTTTGCTTGGAGCTGTGATTGTTGTACGTTTCTTTAGACAGATGCTCTTGACTTCATCATCCAGACCTTCCGCTAGCATATGAACAGAAGATTGAAGAGTATTGCAAACACCATCTGTCATCACATTTTTTCTTCTCTTTTTGGGAAGTCCTGGTTGCAGCTTCTTCAGTCGCTTGTACATATTTAGGTGAGATGTTTGCTTGTTGAACTTGCAGGGCCTTTTTTTCTGAACCTCCTGGGGATCGGTTGGTTGGTCAGAAGCAATTTGGAATTCTTTGGATAAAAGTAAAGTCTCATACTTGCTCTGTAGAGTTTTGTCCAGTGTATATACCTCCTCACCAGACTCTCCTGGCACATGCCACTTGAAACTGGGATTCCTCAAAAGGGACTTCCTCTTTTCAGACTGCTTTCCGGAGGATAAGCCGTCACTCACGTCAGTGGTTTCCTGTTCGAGTTCCTGAGTTGAGAACATATCGACATCTAACTGCGCCTCATTCAGAAATTCTTCCTCGTCGACAGGCAGATCAGGAGTAAGCTCTCTACCTGTGCCATCTTCTCGTTTCTTTCCAGTGCGTGGGTGTAAGCCGAATAGTTGGCCTTTCTTCGGGGAGTTTCTACGAGGCAAAACAGACATGCCAGCATCATCCATAAACCTCTGTGGAGTCTTGATCACCCGTGAGGACCGGACACTGACAACAGGCATGATGAAGTGCTTTATGTTTTTAAGGTACTTTGATTTACCATGCTGTTCATCAAAAGCATCAGGCTGTGGTTCATCATCCACCGTGTCTTGTATATCCTGCTCCTCCAAAATTTGCTGGGCGAGATCCATTTCTACCTGCTTAGATAGAGTTTTAGGCCTGGCTCTTGGTCTTTTGGTACCAAGGAACTGAAGGCTTGAATTGGGGACCTTTTTCCTTCTGTACTTGGTCTTGAGGATGCCAATGAGTTTAGATCTTGCAGGTATGGAAGCAGCCTCTGGGGAGAAAACTTCTTTTAGGTCTACCTCTTCAACAGTTTCAGGAACCTTACTTTCAGGTGATTTACTCTCATCACTCTTTCTCCCTCTTGGCCTCTGCCTTTGTTTCTGCCTCTGTCCAATCAAGGCTCTTCGCTTCTTTTTGCCATGTTTGAACAGACTTCTATGACGGCGTGGTTCTGTCTTTTCAATAACAGGGGGCTCCAACAGCAGCACCTTTCCACTCTCTATTGGCTGGGTCTCTTGCTCCACCTTTACCGCTGGTTGAGTGTCAGCCAAAGTCAAAGGTTCAGATCGGCCTACTTCTATGTTTGGAGTTGTAGATGATGTTGGTGTCTTTGACTTCTTTCTAATTGAAAGGCTCAAATTTCTTCTCCTTCTAGATTTCGAGACAACAGACAATGTGGAGATCTCCTCTGTCTGTGGTTCAAATGGGGCCATTTCTGTGATTGGAGTTTCAGATGATGTTGGTGTCTTTGACTTCTTTCTAATTGAAAGGCTCAAATTTCTTCTCCTTCTAGATTTAGAGACAACAGACAATGTGGAGATCTCCTCTGTCTGTGGTTCAAATTGGGCCATTTCTGTGATTGGAGTTTCAGATGATGTTGGGGTCTTTCTTGACTTCTTTCTTATTGAAAGGCTAGAAGCTCTTCTAGGTTTAGAGACAACAGACAATGTGGAGACCTCCTCAGTCTGTGGTTCAAATGGAGCCATCTCTGTGATTGGAGTTTCAGATGATGTTGGGGTCTTTCTTGACTTCTTTCTTATTGAAAGGCTAGAAGTTCTTCTTGGTTTAGAGACAACAGACAATGTGGAGACCTCCTCAGTCTGTGGTTCAAATGGAGCAATCTCTGTGATTGGAGTTTCAGATGATGTTGGGGTCTTTCTTGACTTCTTTCTTATTGAAAGGCTAGAAGTTCTTCTAGGTTTAGAGACAACAGACAATGTGGAGACCTCCTCAGTCTGTGGTTCAAATGGAGCCATCTCTGTGATTGGAGTTTCAGATGATGTTGGTGTCTTTCTTATTGAAAGGCTAGAAGTTCTTCTCCTAGGTTTAGATACAACAGATAATGTGGAGACCTCCTCAGTCTGCTGTTCAAATGGGGCCATCTCTGTGATTTGAGTTTCAGATGATGTTGGTGTCTTTGACTTCTTTCTTATTGAAAGGCTAGAAGTTCTTCTCCTAGGTTTAGATACAACAGACAATGTGGAGACCTCCTCAGTCTGCTGTTCAAATGGGGCCATCTCTGTGATTGGAGTTTCAGATGATGTTGGTGTCTTTGAATTATTTCTTATTGAAAGGGGATAATTTTTTCTCCTAGGTTTAGAAACAACAGACAATGTGGAGACCTCAGTCTGTGGTTCAGATGGGGCTAACTCTGTGTTTGGGGATTCAGTGGGTTCAGGTAACATCTGTGTCTTCCCTGGCCTCTTTCTAACTGGAACACTCAAACTTCTTCTCCTTCTAGGTTTAGAGACAGACAAGGTGGAAACCTCAGTCTTCAAAACCTCATTGATATGTGGTTCTGCTTCACTGGCAGGTACATCAGATGGATGTTCCACATTTGGACTTGATTGAATCTTGTGTTTGTGGGTTGTCCAGGGTTTATGACTTCCACGCTTCTTCCGTGGTGTAGACATCTTTGCCATTCTTCTCCTCCTTGCTTTGGGAGTTGGCACAGCATTTGTGTCTGATAAAAAAACATTTTCCTCCAGAATTTCACTTGAATCTTTTGTGTTCACCAGTATCTTGTTTTCTTCAGGCGCAGGACAAGTTTGATGGATCAGGAATGATGGTTTTGAGCGTTTAGGTTTACCGGGTGAGGAGACCTTTTTTATCTGAAGGGGTGGAACGACCTTTGCCACAGTATCACCACAGTCAGTTTGAGTGGCCTCCTCTTGATGTGGTTGCGTTACCTGTCCCACTTCAACATGAAGAGAAGACTTTTCCTTAAGAGACGAAGTCTCCTTAGTCTTCTTCTTGGAAGACTTCTCATTATGTGTGTGCTCAGCATCTCTGGAAGTGGTAAAACTCGTGACCTCTTTCTCTTCGGGGTTCTCTACACTCTTGATCACACTGGGTTCAAAAAGAGAGTCTTTGTCTAATTCAGTGGTACTCCGCTGCTTCTCTGTTCCTTTGACAGTATTTCCAGAGCCCTGCACTTGGGTGTCCTTTATTTTCCCCTTAACTAATGTAAGTGTCCACACAAACTTGCTTCGTTTCTTCTTACGAGAGGAGCCCTTACTGTCAGACCGAGATGAGCCTTCCAATTTGGGGTTTCTGATTTTAATCAGCTTAAAACTTGGAATCCCGATAATGTCATCGTCATTTTTAAAAGCCAGACCGTCATTGGATTCAAGAATTGGCTTTTCAGGTTCTGTGGCTAATGGAACATGGATTTCTGTGACCATCTTCTCTTCTTGATGTGCCTTGCTTTGTTTACGCTTACTCTTTCTGGGTGGTGGTTTGGCTTCCTCTATTCTTGAAACCTCTAACAAAGACTCTGCCAGACATACTTTGTCATTGCTCTGGTTTTTTGATTCTGTTACAAGGCCTTCATGTGTTTCGGAGGGTGGATTAGTAGTTCTACTTCTTCTCCGGATCACCAGTTTATTGACTTCAGTGCTTACCTCTGTGGTTCTTTCTTTCCGTTTGAATTTCTTAATGACTGTTTTTGGCGCCGCATTTCCACTTTCCAGTGCAATGTCATGTTTGCCTGTTGATTTTATACCCCCCTCTGATTTTTGGTCATCAACCTCGCCAACTTTGGCCCCACTTTGAACACAGGGTTCAGTGATCTTAGAGGCAGATCTACCACGCCTCCTTGCCGGTATGGCTCCTCCGCCTCCCTCATCCTCAGTGCCATTCAGATGCTGTGCCTCATCAGCTTGTGTCTCTGTCTTTAATTTGACATGGGCACTTGAGATCTGGTCACCTTTGACATCATTAGCTTTTGATTGAAAATGTAATCCTTTTACCTTCAACTTCTCCACAGATTTTAGATGTCCTCCCTTTTCCTTTCTTACCGTCTTCTTGGCCACCAACTTGATGGTAATCCTTGGAGTTAAAGCCGCCCCATTTTTCGCAGGACGCTTCTCCTTTGCTGGGTTTGAGTGCTTGTTTTTTGAACCCTTCCTACCATCATTGGAAGGCACTGGATCAGGAGGAATTGCAGAGTGGACCTCTTGTGAAGATGGTGCATCTTCTTCAGGAGTTGGAGACCCCTCTGTCTCCTTTGGGGTGACTACAAGGGATGGCTTCTCTCGTATCCTTTTTAATTTTGTTTGGACAGGATAACCTTATGGAGGAAAATAACAAATAAGAGGAAATTACTATCATATCTAAGCTGATATACAATGCCTTCAGAAAGTATTCATACCCCTTGTCTTATTCCACATTTGTTGCATAACAGCCTGAACTCAAAATGGTTTAAAATTACATTTCTCAACCATCTACACAATACCCCATAATGACAAAGTGAAAACATTAAAAAAAAAAAAGTTAGCTAATTTATTGCAAATTAAAAACAGAAATCTAATTTACATAACTATTCACACCCCTGAGTAAATACATGTCAATCACCTTTGGCAGTGATTACAGCTGTGAGTCTTTATGGGTGAGTCTCTAAGAGCATTACACCACTGGAATGTACAATATTTGCACATTACTCTTTTTAGAATTCTTCAAGATGTCAAGTTGGTTGTTGATCATATAGCAAGATGGCCATTTTCATGTCACACCATAGATTTTAAAGCAGATTTAAGTCAAAACTGTAACTAGGCCAATCAGTTACCTTCAAATGTCGTCTTGGTAAGCAACATTTAAACTCAGTTTTTCACAATTCCTGACAATTAATCCTAGTAAAAATTCCCTGTCTTAGGTCAGTTAGGATCACCACTTTATTTTAAGAATGGGAAATGTCAGAATAATAGTAGAGAATGATTTATTTCAGCTTTTATTTCTTTCATCACATTCCCAGTTCGTCAAAAGTTTACATGCACTCAATTAGCATTTGGTAGCATTGCCTTTACATTATTTAACTTGGATCAAATGTTGTTTCGGGTAACCTTCCACACGATTCCCACAATAGGTTGGGTGAATTTTGGCCCATTCCTCCTGACAGAGCTGGTGTAACTGAGTCAGGTTTGTAAGCCTCCTTGCTCGTACACACTTTTTCAGTTCTGCCACAAATATTCTATAGGATTGAGGTCAGGGCTTTGTGATGGCCACTCCAATACCTTGACTTTGTTGTCCTTAAGCCATTTTGCCACAATTTTGGAAGTATGCTTGGGGTCATTGTCCATTTGAAAGACCCATTTGCTATCAAGCTTTAACTCCCTGACTGACATCTTGAGATGTTGCATCAATATATCCACATAATTTTCCTCCCTCATGATGCCATCTATTTTGTGAAGTGCACCAGTCCCTCCTGCAGCAAAGCAACCCCACAACATGATGATGCCACCTCCATGCTTCAAGGTTGGGATGGTGTCCTTCGGCTGGCAAGCCTCCCCTTTTCCTCCAAGCATAACGATGGTCATTATGGCCAAACAGTTCAATTTTTTTGTTTCATCAGACCAGAGGACATTTCTCCAAAAGGTAGGATCTTTGTCCCCATGTGCAGTTGCAAACCGTAGTCAGGCGTTTTTAAGGCGGTTTTGGAGCAGTGGCTTCTTCCTTGCTGAGTGGCCTTTCAGGTTATGTCCATATAGGACTTGTTGTACTGTGGATACAGATACTTTGTACCTGATTCCTCCAGCATCTTCACAAGGTCCTTTGCTGTTGTTCTGGGATTGATTTGCACTTTTTGCACCAAAGTACGTTAATCTCTAGGAGACAGAACGAGTCTCCTTCCTCAGTGGTATGACGGCGGCGTGGTCCTGTGGTGTTTATACTTGCGTACTAATGTTTGTACAGATGAACGTGGTACCTTCAGGCATTTGGAAATTGCTCCCAAGGATGAACCAGGCTTGTGGAGGTCAACGTTTTTTAATTCTGGGGTCTGGGCTGATTTCTTTTGATTTTCCCATGATGTCAGGCAGAGGCACTGAGTTTGAAGGTAGGCCTTGAAATACATCCATAGGTACACATCAAATTGACTCAAATTATGTCAATTAGCCTATCAGAAGCTTCTAAAGCCATAACATTATTTTCTGGAATTTTCCAAGCTGTTTAAAGGCACAGTCAACTTAGTGTATGTTAACTTCTTTTTTTTATTTTATTATTTTACCCCTTTTTCTCCCCAATTTCGTGGTATCCAATTGCTGTAGTACCTACTATCTTGTCTCATCGCTACAACTCCCGTACGGGCTCGGGAGAGACGAAGGTTGAAAGTCGTGCGTCCTCCGATACACAACCCAACCAAGCCGCACTGCTTCTTAACACAGCGCACATCCAACCCGGAAGTCAGCCGCACCAACGCGCCGGAGGAAACACCGTGCACCTGGCCACCTTGGTTAGCGCACACTGCGCCCAGCCCGCAACAGGAGTCGCTGGTGCGCGATGAGACAAGGACACCCCTACCAACCAAGCCCTCCCTAACGCGGGCGACGCTAGGCCAATTGTGCGTCGCCCCACGGACCTCCCGGTCACGACAGAGCCTGAGCGCGAACCCAGAGACTCTGATGGCACAGCTGGCGCTGCAGTACAGCGCGTGTATGTTAACTTCTGACCTACTGGAATTGTGATACAGTGAGTTATAAGTTAAATAATCTGTCTGTAAACAATTGTTGTAAAAATGACATGAAAATGCAAAGTAGATGTCCTAACTGACTTGCCAAAACTACAGTTTGTAAACAAGAAATTTGTGGAGTGGTTGAAAATCAAGTTTTAATGACTCCAAGTATATAAACTTCCGACTTCAACTGTATGTATGCACAGTGGGGAGAACAAGTATTTGATACACTGCCGATTTTGCAGGTTTTCCTACTTACAAAGCATGTAGAGGTCTGTAATTTTTATCATAGGTACACTTCAACTGTGAAAATCCAGAAAATCACATTGTATGATTTTTAAGTAATTAATTTGCATTTTATTGCATGACATAAGTATTTGATACATCAGAAAAGCAGAACTTAATATTTGGTACAGAAACCTTTGTTTGCAATTACAGAGATCATATGTTTCCTGTAGTTCTTGACCAGGTTTGCACACACTGCAGCAGGGATTTTGGCCCACTCCTCCATACAGACCTTCTCCAGATCCTTCAGGTTTCGGGGCTGTCGCTGGGCAATACGGACTTTCAGCTCCCTCCAAAGATTTTCTATTGGGTTCAGGTCTGGAGACTGGCTAGGCCACTCCAGGACCTTGAGATGCTCCTTACGGAGCCACTCTTTAGTTGTGTTTCGGGTTGTTGTCATGCTGGAAGACCCAGCCACGACCCACCTTCAATGCTCTTACTGAGGTTGTTGGCCAAGATCTCGCGATACATGGCCCCATCCATCCTCCTCTCAATACGGTGCAGTCGTCCTGTCCCCTTTGCAGAAAAGCATCCCCAAAGAATGATGTTTCCACCTCCATGCTTCACGGTTGAGATGGTGTTCTTGGGCTTGTACTCATATTTCTTCTTCCTCCAAAAACGTTGAGTGGAGTTTAGACCAAAAAGCTCTATTTTTGGCTCATCAGACCACATGACCTTCTCCCATTCCTCCTCTGGATCATCCAGATGGTCATTGGCGAACTTCAGACGGGCCTGGACATGCGCTGGCTTGAGCAGGGGGACCTTGCGTGCGCTGAAGGATTTTAATCCATGGCGGCGTAGTGTGTTACTAATGGTTTTCATTGAGACTGTGGTCCCAGCTCTCTTCAGATCATTTACCAGGTCCTGCAGTGTAGTTCTGGGCTGATCCCCCACCTTCCTCATGATCATTAATGCCCCACGAGGTGAGATCTTGCATGGAGCCCCAGACCGAGGGTGATTGACCGTCATCTTGAACTTCTTACATTTTCTAATAATTGCGCCAACAGTTGTTGCCTTCTCACCAAGCTGCTTGCCTATTGTCCTGAAGCCCATCCCAGCCCTGTCCAGGTCTACAATTTTATCCCTGATGTCCTTACACAGCTTTCTGGTCTTGGCCATTGTGGAGCGGTTGGAGTCTGTTTGATTGAGTGTGTAGACAGGTGTCTTTTATACAGGTAACGAGTTCAAACAGGTGCAGTTAATACAGGTAATGAGTGGAGAACAGGAGGGCTTCTTAAAGAAAAAATAACATGTCTGTGAGAGCCGGAATTCTTACTGGTTGGTAGGTGATCAAATACTTATGTCATGCAATAAAATGCAAATTAATTACTTAAAAATTATACAATGTTATTTTCTGGATTTCTGTTTTAGATTCCGATTCTCACAGTTGAAGTGTACCTATGATAAAAATGACAGACCTCTACATGCTTTGTAAGTAGGAAAACCTGCAAAATTGGCGGTGTATCAAATACTTGTTCTCCCCACTGTATATGCCATTGTGTTGTAGGTTATCGTCTTGCTGAAAGGTGAACTTGTCTTCCATTGGCTGTTGGAAAGCACACCAAACAAGTTTTTCCTCTAGGATTTTGCTTGTTGTTAGATATATTCTGTTTATTTTTGTCCTTAAACTAACTAGTAGTTGCTGATGACAAGCAAACTTTTAACATGATGCAGCCACCAGCATGCTTGAAGAGTTACTCAGCGATGTGGTGTGTTGGATTTGTCCCAAACATAAAGCTTTGTATTTCAGGACTAAGTATGCAAAGGGACGGAAACCTTCCGGTAAAATTCAAGAATATTTCAGGAAATTGTCCATGAAAAGTTAAGCCCAGGAATTTTGCTAAAATTCATCAAAAACGTTAGCTTATAACAGTGAACCTTTTTTTGTGGGATATACATAAGGCAATTCTAAGTCTTGACATATTTTGGTTAAACTACACCCAGTTAAATGGAATTGAAACCCTCTGCATACACAATGTATTCTTCCATCACATGTGCAGTGCACTCTTCCATCACATGTATAGCTGATTCTCGAGATCTTGCACACTAATGAGATGCTATTGAGCTCAAACTACTACACTGTCTGAGCCAAGGACTAGATGCTTTCTGGGAAGTTTTGATTACAATACTGGGTGGGGTGAATATATTTAAGACCTACATTATTTTTGGTTAACCAGTAAATAGTAGCCTACAGCAAAGTGTGTTTAAATAATTTCTAACCTGTTAACCGTTTTTGCCAGTTCGTTTTTGCTACCATGTGGGTTTTAACTTGCTTGAGCCTGCTTACTGAGGTGTTAATTCACCTGTTTCCATACAGGTTTCATTTAAAAAAATGTATCTTACAAAAGGAGTTGTTTAATCTAACTGCTTAACTATCTGTACATGGAATTGTACACTGCTCAAACAAATAAAGGGAACACTAAAATAACACACCCTAGATCTGAATGAAATATTCTTATTCAACTATGTCAAGAAAAAAGTGTTTAATGTGCTGACAACAAAATCACACAAATGATCAATGGAAATAAAATGTATCAACCCATAGAGGTCTGGATTTGGAGTCACACAAAATTAAAGTGGAAAACCACACTACAGGCTGATCCAACTTTGATGTAATGTCCTTAAAACAAGTCAAAATGAGGCTCAGTAGTGTGTGTGTGGCCTCCACGTGCCTGTTTGACCTCCCTACAACGCCTGGGCATGCTACTGAAGGCATCAATGCCTTCCTCTTGCAGGAACTGCTGACACACTCCAGCCACATGAGGTCTAGCATTGTCTTGCATTAGGAGGAACCCAGAGCCAACCGCACCAGCATATGGTCTCACAAGGGGTCTGAGGATCTCATCTCGGTACCTAATGGCAGTCAGGCTACCTCTGGCGAGCACATGGAGGGCTGTGCGGCCCCCCAAAGAAATGCCACCCCACACCATGACTGACCAACCGCCAAACCGGTCATGCTGGAGGATGTTGCAGGCAGCAGAACGTTCTCCACGGCGGCTCCAGACTGTCACATGTGCTCAGTGTGAACCTGCTTTCATCTGTGAAGAGCACAGGGCGCCAGTGGCGAATTTGCCAATCTTGGTGTTCTCTGGCAAATGAAAAACGTCCTGCACGGTGTTGGGCTGTAAGCACAACCCCCACCTGTGGACGTCGGGCCCTCATACCACCCTCATGGAGTCTGTTTCTGACTGTTTGAGCAGACACATGCACATTTGTGGCCTGCTGGAGGTCATTTTGCAGTGCTCTGGCAGTGCTCCTCCTGCTACTCCTTGCACAAAGGCGGAGGTAGCGGTCCTGCTTCTGGGTTGTTGCCCTCCTACGGCCTCCTCCACGTCTCCTGATGTACTGGCCTGTCTCCTGGTAGCGCCTCCATGCTCTGGACACTACGCTGACAGACACAGCAAACCTTCTTGCCACAGCTCGCATTGATGTTCCATCCTGGATAAGCTGCACTACCTGAGCCACTTGTGTGGGTTGTAGACTCCGTCTCATGCTACCACTAGAGTGAAAGCACCGCCAGCATTCAAAAGTGACCAAAACATCAGCCAGGAAGCATAGGAACTGAGAAGTGGTCTGTGGTCCCCACCTGCAGAACCACTCCTTTATTGGGGGTGTCTTGCTAATTGCCTATAATTTCCACCTGTTGTTTATTCCATTTGCACAACAGCATGTGACATTTATTGTCAATCAGTGTTGCTTCCTAAGTGGACAGTTTGATTTCACAGAAGTGTGATTGACTTGGAGTTACATTGTGTTGTTTAAGTGTTCCCTTTATTTTTTTGAGCAGTGTGTATATATATATAAAAATCTGACGAATAATCGGCATTGGCTTTTTTTTGGTCCTCCAATAATCGGTATCGGCGTTGAAAAATCAATCGGACGACCTCTAGTTTGTTCATTTGCGCTCGTTAGCATTTAGCTAAAAGCGTCCATGAGAATTCGCCATTACTTGTGCTCATTTTGTTGGAAATCTGGTAATAGACTGCCAATGGGCCTTTTTTGCGTTTTGAGCCCCTTCTGTGCTATACCAGTTATACTGTAAATCCCGGGATGGCAGAATAACGGTATGAAAATCTCGATTCCACCCAAGAATAATAGTTTGGTGGCAAGGGATGGGAATAGGTTTAGAATAGGCTAATACTTACTTTTGGAGGGATTATGTCTGGACCGTACGGGGCCTTTATATCCTTTACGATCAGATTCAAATCCTGTGAAATCATCTTCCTGAAAGGCAACGTCAGATTATTAACTTTGGACACCCAACATTATTTTTCCGATTGTTTCACAATTTTACATAACCTCACAACAGTTTGATAACGAATATGTATTTGAAATTGATGAATAGTAGTTTACATGCAACAATTAGGCCTAAAAGCTTTGACAACAGTGACAATAATCTAACACACACACACACACACCTGAACACTACTGTTGACTACAGAATATGTTTTTTATATCCCAACCTTGAGGGAGAAGATTAGCATGGCAATCAAAAATGATTTAAAATTAGATTGTGTAATGTCATGTAGTGAGTAGATAATTCCCTGGTAATGGAAATACGCTGAGACTCCTATTTTTTACATTCAATATATTCTAAACAAAAAACATTGATTTCAATGTCGAACAAACCATACAACTATGCACAAGGACTACTTTGAACAATTTACACAGAACATTTCACAAAAATACATTTACTGGAAGAACTGTGCAGATGCTAAATTTGGTAACAGTAAAATCTCCCTCTGTTTATGCAACTGCATTTCCCAAAAACTGTAGAGATGTACGCAGAAAGAATGGAGTGTCAGCTATGACATGACACCTTGACTTTGAAAATCTATTTTGGTTATTGAATACACTATGTGAAGTGAATTTCCAACCGGTAATGAGAACTATGATAGCAGAATTACCTAAATCAGTCCCTGATCTGTACTACACAAATGCATAATTGCGTCACTCTTCATGGTGTCCTGAATTAGGTACACAAAGGTAAAAATATGCAATATCATACTTTGCATATATGGGTATTATTCTACACACTGGCCATTATTCTCATGATCTCATGACCAAATTTGGTTGGTCCGGATGAAATCTGAACCAATCATAGACTAGTGGTTAGAGCGTTGGACTAGTAAGCGGAAGGTTGCAAGTTCAAACCCCCGAGCTGACAAGGTACAAATCTGTCGTTCTGCCCCTGAACAGGCAGTGAAAATAAGAATTTGTTCTTAACTGACTTGCCTAGTTAAATAAAAGGTCAAATAAAAAATAAATAGTACAGCACATACTAGGGATGCAAATTTCAGTCAATTCTGCTGTGACCGGTCAATAAAACAGCTAAATTTTCCCAAACAGTAAAAGGGCGTGATCAACCAAAAATACTATACATGGAAAAGGAGCAGACATTTTTCATTAAGAGCTTACATGCAAACATGCAACAATAGCAAGCCTATTTATTGTCTTACAGTCAAAAGGTTATAGCCTATTATGGAACATGCAACATGCAAAATGCATTATGCGGGAAAACACAGTTCTAAAACAGTGCACTTAATGTGAGTGGTTTCATGTGTGACAGATATTAAAATCTCTGTCACACAAAAAGATGGGAAATCTAACAGCAACAATTAGGATGAGTTGCTAATATGACTAGGATTGAGCCTTTGGGTTTCTTGACAACAAAAGAAAGTTGATACGAAAACCAATAGAACAGTAGCAAAATTAAAGTTAATAAGAAAGTTTATATAAAATAATTACCTCCATTTTTATGGGCTACCTTGAAGCAAGGTAAGACATGCTTCATTTGAAGTCAAGTAAAACTTTCAGGTTTCAAACAATTATACTGCCTAAAGCTCATGCTGCAGTGGTGGGTGACGCACTGCTAGCCTGATTATGGTTGACTATAGCATATGTACTCGAATGGGGAATGGGAGGCGAGTTTAAATTAGGAGTTGAGATTGAGAAATAAAAAGTAATATATAAAAGCATATTTCACTCCAGTACCATCTTTTGAGGAGCTGCTCTCTGACAGGTGATAGGCTATTATCTGTATGCTGTGGTGTGTGACAGATAAGATACATGACAGCCAACGAAAATACACACGGCCAATTTAAATCCCCTAAATTATGCAAAATTAACCTATAGACTGATAAGCATGAGCGGTCAAATGTATTTTCGGCTGCTAACCAATTAACGGTTAACTGTTAAGATCCCTACTCAGGACAGTAGACCCTACTGTACCGGGAGTCGCGTTAGAGTTCAGAAATCAAATTCTGCGTTTTAAACCATCTCCCATGCGTTTTGTTGAAAGACTGTTTTTTTTTTGTTTCAATTGAGTGATCAGGGGTGTGCAACTATAGTTCTCCTTCACAGAAGATACATTGGTGCAACACATTCAGCAGAAAATAGCTTCATTTTCATCAGATAACAACAGAAGTGCAACACTATTTGGCTTGCAGCCATACAAGTAAATTAGCTTACAATGAAAAAAGCAAGGTATTTTTTTGAAAAAACGATGCATGGCCAACATATTTCTATTGTTCATCATAGAAAAAGCGTAGCCAGCTACATTTCCTAATGTGTTGCTTGAAGTTAATCTTGCATTTTACCGGAGAAAAGTAGGCTACACCGAGAAAAGTGGAGAAGTGCAACTGAAGCACAAACAAATGTGTCTGATGCTGAGCAGAAATTACTATAAGAAGCATTTTAGATCTGTGCTTACAAAACGCAGCAAGATACATTATCTTAGCTTGAAAAACGCAGAATTCTGCATTAACGCGTAATGAACTATACTCTTATTGTCTTTACTGTACCCAGCTGTGCTTCACTGTACTGTGCAAACTTGTGAAACACAGGCGTCAAGGATTGGTGATTGGACCAAATCTGAACCAATCGTGGACGTTTTTGTTAGGGCCAAATCAAGGCTGGTCTAGAACGACCAAAAAAATCCAGACTCCTTTACTTTTTCCAACAACAAAAAATATTTTACAGTCTTATTCTAAAATGTACCACTCCCCCCTTCAATCTACACACAATACCCCATAATGACAAAGCAAAAACAGGTTTAGACATTTTTGCAAATGTATTAAAAAATAAACTGAAATATTACATTTACATAAATATTCAGACCCTTTACTCAGTACTTTGTTGAAGCATATTTCAGGTCTCTCCAGAGATGTTCGATCGATCGGGTTCAAGTCGGGGATCTGGCTAGGTCACACAAGGACATTCAGTGACTTGTCCCAAAGCCACTACTGTGTTTTCTAGCCTAGTGGTTAGATCATTGGGACAGTAATCGAAAGGTTGCTGGAACGAATCTCTGAGCTGGCAAGGTAAAAATCTGTCGTTCTGCCCCTGAGCAAGACAGTTAACACACTGTTCCCTGGGCGCCGAAGACGTGGATGTCAATTAAGCCAGCCCAAGGGGGGTATGGTTAAATACAGAAGACCATTTCAGTTGAAGGCATTTAGTTGAACAAATGATTAGGTATCCACCTATCCCTTTCTTGGGTGTGTGCTTAGGGTCTTTGTCCTGTTGGAAGGTGAACCTTCACCCCAGTCTGAGGTCCTGATCGCTCCGGAGCAGGCTTTCATCAAGGATCTCTCTGTACTTTGCTCCGTTCATCTTTGCCTCGATCTTGACTAGGCTTCCAGTCCCTGCCGCTGAAAGAAAAACATCCCCACCGCATGCTGCTGCCACCAACAAACTTCCCTGTAGAGATGGTGCAGGATTCCTCCAGACGTGACTCTTGGCATTCGGGCCAAAGAGTTCAATCTTGTTTTGCATGGTCAGAAAGTTTTTTAGGTGCCTTTTGGCAAACTCCAAGCAGGCTGTCATGTGCCTTTTACTAAGGTGTGGCTTCCATATGGCCACTACCATAAAGGCCTGATTGGTGGAGCTCTGTCAATCAGAGTGACCATCGGGTTCTTGGTTGCCTCCCTCTCCAAGACCCTTCTCCCCTGATTGTTCAGTTTGGCCAGGCGGCCAACTCTAAGAAGAGTCTTGGGGACTCCGAACTTCTTCCATTTAAGAATGATGGAGGCCACTGTGTTCGTGGGTACTTTCAATGCTGCATAAATGTTTTGGTGCCTTGACACACAATCCTGTCTCTGAGCTCTACGGACAATTCCTTGCTCTGACAAGCACTGCTAACTGTGGGACCTTACATAGACAGGTGTGTACCTTTCCAAATCATGTTCAATCAATTGAATTTACCACAGGTGGACTCCAATCAGGTTGTAGAAACATCTCAAGGATGATCAATGGAAACAGGATGCACCTGCGCTCAATTTCGAGACTCAGAGTAAAGGACCTGAATACTTACGTAAATAAGGTATCTGTTTTTATTTTTTATAAATTTGCTATAATTTCAAAAAACCTGTTTTCGCTTTGTCATTATGGAGTATTGTGTGTAGATTGATGAGAACAATGTTTTTATTTCATCCATTTCAGAATAAGGCTGGATACTTTCCGAGTGCACTAACAGTATGCCAATGGGAGTGAGGACAGTAGCAGGTGATTCAACGGAGGTTTGTGACTATGATTTCCCATTGTTGACAATTGCAGTCATTCCATTAATAATTACTTAATTGATAAACAAAAATGGGTTATCGGTAAAAACATGAACTAATTGGTAGGTCTACATTTAATTGTTACTTCTGTGAACTTTCGTTATCCTCCCTCCACGTGAGGGAGAGAAATGTGAAAATATCTTAAAGACGTGGGATTTTGGTTAAAAGAATTACAAGGCACAAGGAAACATTTCTTCAACTTAAAGGCAAATAATTTCTCTTAAACAAAATATTAATTGCTTATATTAGTTGGCAGGGGGTATTTACTTCAACATTGTGTTTTGATGTATTTCTAATACCTTTTATGACTTCCTGGTAGATATTTTTAAAGACCCTATCCCATCTATTTTGCCAGAAATCAATGACAATTTTTATTTTATAAACACGTTTTTCTTATGCATCTGTTCCTTCATTTACCAAAAATAGACTCTCAGCTTTCATTTGACACCCAATTTGATATGCGCCTACGAACTTCACATTGGTGCTTGTGGGTCCTTTTACATGGAAATTACCAAGTATAGTGTAATAGGTTACTGCCTTCTTGGAATAGGTCTCCCATGTCAAATGTTTACCATCATTGGGATGCCCAGTTGATTATCGTGCTAGTCTTGAGCACCAAACTATACCAACCCAACACAAGTGCACTGGACAAGCCATTACATCAACTAATTAAGTTAATCATTAAATAAAACAGTCCAAGCACATCTTTCAAATTCTCTTCTCCTCCAGGTAATGCAGTTTTGTTCATGGATGGCGAGGCATTACCAAGAAACCAGCAGCAATTTACCCAGTCATGCCTGGGAACTGGGGAGGGGTTGGGCATCTAACTACATCTGCTACATGCCTGCTAATATGCAAATAAAGTCGATATTGTGGCAGCGGCATTTTGTCAGCGAATGTGGAGCTAGGGTCCAAGTCAGATTATTAACATATGAATACTTATCATTAGGTAGGCCTAGGTCATTTATATGTCAAATTGAAACATCTAATATGCTTGGTGGTCCTCTCTTGCTTGTAATGAAATAGAAAATGGACTGCAATAGCAGGTCAAGTAACGTTAACATCTCACATCATGGAAAATTTACCCACTACCGGGTTTCGTTATCATAGGTTTCCCTCCAATGACTTCTCCAACAAGCTAGTTACATTATCAAGCGTTACATTAATTGACTCAGTGACTGCGACAAAAACTGACCTGGGTGACACTCTGCAAACCATGTTTTTGAAAGGAACGTGAAATGATCACCATAAACGGTAGTTAGTTAACTATCAGAGAGTAGGTATCTGACATAGCCCCTCCCCCTCTTGAATTCATAGAAACATTTATGTAGCTACGTTCGTTACTCACTGCAGCAATTACAGGCATAAACCAGCTAAACACTGATTTAAGACAAATACCTGGCTAGCTAGCGTGGGTGTAAGTTATTCGTGGTAAATGGTGTCTAACTATCCATAGAGCTCCAATGCAGACAAATATTACATTAGCCTTCCCCTTTGTTAGCTAGCTTTATTGACGAACATCTCATGAAGTCGCTCCTGCTAACGTTAGCTAGCTAACTAATGTTGACACTTAAAGCAAAGTATTATGAAACGGAGCTAACTCTACATGACACACACACACCAACACAGGTAACCAAAATGACATGATAAAAGAAGCAAAAATATACTAACTCCAGCAGCGATTTGGGCTCTCACCTCTTCGCTCCCACTTGAGCTGTACCCAGCCTCCGCTAAGCTCTTGTGGTTCGACTCTATCCCAAGTAAACGCAAGTGAGACTGGTCCTCGTTTAACGAGAGAACCAGGCTTGTGGGCCTTGGGCCTCCAGCATTAGTCACATCGTCAGCTTCTGCCCCTGATCGGTCGAGTTGCCATCGCTTCTCAGAACGCAAGCGGCTGCGAGACGACCAAGGCCGACCAGGGAAGCGACCTCGGGGTGCAGCAGTACCAACTTGGCCTCCTATGGCAGCCGCGGTTGCTGATCCGCATCCCGCTGCCGCCATCATAGCTTCAAAAACAACACCGATAGCAACTTGAGGTGAGACAAGAGGGAAGGCGCGAGATAGGGAGGGGGGACCCCGCAAGGCTGCCGGGAAATGAAGTAAGTCCAAGAAAAGCTTCACAGGGTAAATGAAAAATCTTTATTTAAATTATGATTGGAATTTATAGGAGTGGTGTGTACAATGCAATATGTAATGCAAGTAATAAACCCATTTGATATTAAACAAAGGACACATCATCGTTTGATTACAGCCATTACGATTATTGATAAGTAACTACAAGGCCCAGCTTCCCTCCATGCAAAAAAAAATACACATTTTGTGAATGGCCATCTACCGCTGTACCAAGATGTTTAGGCTTGTCCCTATTCCTCAGTGGCCGAGCGGCATGTCCTCGTCTTCTGATATGATCATACTGAATGAACCAATGTACATTATGTGCACGCTCCTTACATGAGAGAGAGAGAGAGTCTATGCACTTAAATCAAGCTCTAAACATAATTTGAGAAGAAGAGAGTCAATGCACCTGAATCAAGCTCGAAACATAATTTGAAAAGAAGAATTGAAAACATCCACAAGTCTATGCCTATATTTTTTGCATTGATAAGAAGAGAATTGTGGTTGTATATTGTAGTAAACTTCATTGATGGAAAATATTCACAGAATAAAACAGGCGGGTTAACAGTAATTTTGCAACGGCAAGGCACATATTTTGCACATCTTTTGCATGGCAATTCAGATAATCTGCACTGTCAGAAATCATGGGTGATTTACTACGAGCAAAAGTGAATTACATTGTTGAAATATATTAAAATTTAAATGCCAAAACATACGTTTCTATTTACGCTATCTGAACTGCATTACCCACAATGAACTGGCGGGGGGGCAGCATGGATGTCACATCCCCCTCTTCAGAAAACTGGAGCAGGAAGCGGAAAGGAACGAGTTTAAATGCTCTTTTGTGTTGATGTTTTGAGCTGTTTAACGTTAATTTGTCAAGCAATTTAGAGCTATTTGACATCTATTTAATTAAAGATTACAGGTAAAAGCCTCGGAAAATATTATTAATGCTGTCTTTTCTGTAATAGCGGTTCCTATAGAGGACAATTGCTGTTAACATTGTAGTATATATTGTTAGCCATCCAGCACGCAGTATTTTCGACTGCAAAACTTAGCTACTAGCCTACACATTTCCCCTTAAAATACTTAAATAGTTCGCAAAATTGGTGTTTAAATGTTATTTTATCGTGTAATCTGGGAAGATAGCCAGGCAAAAGTTGGGTGGAAACACAAGACTTGTTCCACTCTTATCTATAGGGGGCACCCTCATTTTACAGACGGGCAGTTCCATGAAGCCGACATGTGCCAGTCTAGAGCTTCAAAAGACCCTCTCACTTTTATACTCTTCCTTCGTACTTCAAGGTCTCTTTGAAAAGCTGTCAATACTAAGGGGGAAATAACAGGAAATCGACATGAACCTAGAGCGCCTTCCAAATGAGGAGAAACTCACCCTCTGCAAGAAATACTATTTAGGTAAGTGAACTACCAAGTGCTGTGCTCTAATTATAAGCCATGTGAAATCATGAACTACCCAATGTTAGTGTTGTGAATTGATGGTTGAAAAACACGTTTTAATGACTCCAACCTAAGTGTATGTAGACTTCAAATGTATATGTGTGTGTGTGTGTAGTAATACTGTAATGACTTTCTCTCTCTCAGGGGGATTTGCATTCCTTCCATTCCTGTGGCTGGTGAATGTGGTGTGGTTTTTCAAAGAGGCCTTTGTAAAGCCAACATATACTGAACAACTCCAGATCAAAACATGTGAGTACACAGATAAAGTTATGTGAATTAATATAGCTAAAGATTCCTGTACAAATTATTAGTTGTCCAGGTTTGCTGTGGCTCATCCACATACTGGATAAATAATACATTTATGTTACAGGTTGTGTCTTATGAGCTGTAGGCCTATGATCCATGATGAGATAAGATGATCCAGCTAAAACAAAGTTGGCTTTGTATTAGTAAAGCATGCAGTTTCTATGCAAACATGAATACAATAAATGACATCTCTCTTTCAGATGTAAAGCGTTCAGGGCTGGGGTTGCTACTGTGGGTTGCAGTACTCACCACATGGATAACCATATTCCAACACTTCAGAGCAGAATGGGGTGAGGTGGGCGACTACCTCTCCTTCACCATTCCACTTGGCATTCCCTGAGACAGACAAGGCTGGAAACAAGAAAGCTTCCTACTGTATAAAACTTGACCATGACAGAATTAATAGACAAATCTAACAGGTTGAAATAGTTAAATGTGTAGTTGATCTCAATGGATAATCATAGTAATTTTTTCTGGGCTTTAATGAGTGGGAAGATGTCTTGTGAACACTGCACCTTTTTCCCCAAATTGTGTGTAGTGTGTGGATGTCTCAACACGTTTGAGTAAATTTGGAAGGTTAAACAGGCGAATGGCATGTATGACAAAAATAAATGGCAAATTCATAAACGTTCTAAATTAAATGGAAGTGTATGCTTTATTTGCTGTAATAAAGTTTTGAGCTTATATGCTAGATCGTGGTCTAGTGTGCATTTCATTAGACATTTGGCTCCTTTTGATAACAATATCCAATTAGCTATGTGTTTAGTAAGTCAGTATTTGTGTAACACTGCTCACGATAACAACATACTTATTCCAGATCATTTATTCATATTCTCCTTTGTACTCTCACAGTGTAAACAATTCCGACAGTGATGAGATATTAGCCAGTAAAGTACTTTATGATTGCAGCACTATGTAAGTCCTTAAATGAGGTCCGCCTTAGGCCAATCTCTTATTATGAAACTCAATGCCTCTGTAGCAAATGTTACCACCCCTCCTCTTCAGAATCATGGTTGATGCTGTTTTTAGGTACTCAGTCAAAGACTACTTCTATTACCAACCAATGCCATCGCAGACACATCATCCCACCAGCTCCAGTACTTAACACATGTCCATTGAGTGCCAGGGTTGTATAAGTCACACAACTGTCTGCTCTAAATGGGGTCAAGAGGCAGTGGATGTAAACCCAAATCAGATGTGTGTGATGGATGGTCATAAGATACCCAATCGATGAGGTGCTAAGACCTGTGACATGCTGGAGGCTTATATGACATTGTTGTGCATGTGGTGTCAATGTAATTGTAGAACATGATGTTCACCCTGCATGTCATAATGACCTAAGGTAGTTTTAATACGCCCCCATTCCTCTCCAGGACAAAGTGGCTCGGGGAGAATGGCCAACATTAGTCACGGATTTGTTCATCCCTCTCTTTGGGATTTCTATCTCTAGAAATTACAGAATTATAAAAATATTGAATAATTTTCCAAATATATGCCAATGTGATTGAAGATTAGTGTGCTTAACACCTGCTTCACATTGATCAAAAGATCGTTACATAAACAATGTAACAGAAAAATCTGAAGTATGTAGACCTATAAAATAAATATTGTAACATCTTTAATATTCCAGTGTTTGGGAAAATATCTTTACATGGTGTGACATTGACAATGTTTGTGACCTTGTTCAAGCTCTGTTTAATAAAGGGAGGTAGAAGATAATAATCCCCATTCCCCAATTATTACCCGGGATAAACACCGTTTATACAGTGTAGGCCTAATGGATAATCATTTTAAGCCTGTCAGAAAATAAAATTGCAATATCTAATAACTTTTCAAGGAATCTGTAACAGCAATTATTGAGCAGTCCAGTCCGTTATGCAGTGTATCCCTAGAAGGAAGAGTCTGAACTGTTGCCTGGCAGAACACTGTATTCAGATTACCGCTTTTGGCTGTGTTGAATGCCAATTGCCAAATCACCAAAAGGGGCTCCACCAGAGCTCCCAACAGTTGTCAAGGAAAACAACTATGTTAGGTTAATTAAAAAGGTGCATGAGATGGAAACATTCCTATTATCACACATACACTGGCATGTGAATATTGCCACGTTTACGTGGTAGTCGGAACTAGGAAACTCAAATTCCCGACTTGCTAACTGGTCGTGGTTACAGTATGCAATCAGTTAGCAAATCAGACATTTACGAGTTTCCTAGTTCTGACTAACACTTGAACGCGGCATATCACCCTTTACTGTCACATGCTGTCTGGCACGGATGCACTGTTTGGGGGGGTTCAACCCGTTGTATCATAAATACAGACCTTAACTGCACTTCCACAATTTATGTCAGGGAAAAGGGCAGTCAGATACACGGACGCAGCAATCCATCCTATTGGCAGTCAGAACATAATACGATTTGCAGGCATCTCATAACGGTAAACGCTAACGACTTCTGCGTCCCTGGGATTTTACACTGTGACCCTTCCCACAAACAATTTGAAAGGTCTTTGAGGGTCAAGCGGATTTGGTATTATTTACTGCAATATTCCAGATTTGACAAGGACTATAAAAACCATCGCGGTAGCCTTTACGAATCAATCACTTTCTGAACCTCAGCAGTGAAGCAGCGGGTATTTTATGGTTGAATTATTTCTTGCTTCATTTTAACAACTTCTATTTGGCTAATATTTTCTCGAATAGACCTACATTTTTTGGACTATCATTTTTCCCATTTGCTATTTCTTTCTGTGGCCTAGAATATTTGTAACATCATCGGCCCATATGGGTGTGAAAGGCTGTAGTAATCACTGCATATTTTATTTTGACCTCAGACGTGAAATGGACTTCGATCTGCCACCCAGTTTTCCAGCCAGTGGTATCGCATGGGAGAGGGTCCTGCCGACTCTTCTTCCCGGGCAGAACGGGACATTCGGGCTGTACTCATTCACGCCGTCGGAGCTGCTCACCCCAGTGACAGAGCACACTGGCCCTGCACAGGTAGGTTTATTCCCGTTACACTGCATGCATGCAGTGCTCTAATCTCTCACTGATAAAACCATTTTTAGATTCATTTTTCATGACTTTGTTCTGTATCAATGAGGTAGCCTTGATTAATGAATTTTGTGTTTTACTTTCTATATTCTACTGACATTTTAATGAATGCCCATTTATGGCAGGTGCTCTTGCATTTTCTTATCGTTTGAATATAATTACATAGAAGTAGATTAAACCAGCAGTAATAGAGCAGCAATAGTGTCAATTTGAGTAGTAATATTGGGTATCTTCCCCTGTTGCCAGGTGTGTTGTGACCACAGTAGATTCACAGTTCAGGTTGATGTGAAACACTTCAACCCAGAGGCGCTGATGGTCAAGGTGACAGGAGACTTTGTGTAGGTCCAAGGGAAACACAAAGAGAAAAAAAGTAAGCAACTACTGTGTTGCATGTATTATGCAAGAGTTGTTCTCTATTCATAATCACATTTCCATAGTTTGTGATGACAGACAGTGAATATAGCCTGGTTACTATGCAGTCCGTTTCTGCTTCAACCAACTACCGACCAGACTGGAAACCAGACCACTTGTTAGCCTGAAAATGAGCATTCCTCACTGACTGTGTTCACTATAAACGTGTGTTTGCATGATTGGTCGGGGGTGGTGACGCGATAGTTCAACCGACGCTACAGGATTCCAGAGGGAGTGGACTCCATGGCGCTGTAGTCGGCTGTGTCGCCTGAAGGCTTCCTCATCATATCTGCCCCTATGCTGCAGGGGGAGAACTCCAGACACCTGTCCCACTCAGAATCATGAGCATACACATCCTAGGAACAAACACACAATCCATAGGAACCAGTGTTGGGGAGTAGTAAACTACATGTAGTTCAACTAGTCATTTAACTACATTTTGCAGTAGATGGTGGCAGTTCAAATCTTGGTAGTATTTAGTAGTTAACTTCTTTTTTTGCCATGTAGCTAACTACTGGGATTACACTACTTTTTTTGCAAATAGAAAATTAATTATGGGTGTAGTAAGCAATAATTTCCTTTCTTTTTCGGTATTACTCCTTTCTAGTTCTCACTTGAAACATAGTTGTTTAATATGCTAAATTACACATTCTGTTAACATCTTACTCCAGAGTGAACTGTTCTTGCAATTTGTAGTCTGACATTTCAAACTTAAATATGATAATTTATCACAAAGTAGTTTGATGTAGTGAACTCTTTTCAAATTAATTTTAGTTAAAGAAAATAAAAATGTAGTTAAGGGTAACTTTATTGTGGCTTAACTTCTTCCAGTGTGAAGTAATTGGTAGCTTGGTAAACTATGCACACACAAAAATACAGGCACTCTCCTCCAACAGACATATCAAACACTCACCAAGGAACTGGTGCCTGCCTGTACCAAAACACCCATTAACTACGCCATCACACCATTAAAATTCCCTGCTCTCTCTCTGAGGTTTGTACATATTAACAGGACATATTCCTCATTTAAAAGCATCCCTCATCCTAAAGAATCCCATTTAACTCAATCTTAAAATGTTTTTATGGAACCGTTCATTGTAAATATGATTTAAACCATTGAAAATGTTGATTTGTATTGTGTGGAGTGTCTAATGCCCTCTAAGTCACGAGTAAATGTTTTAACACTCCGAGATTATCAAGTATGTTCACAAAACCCAACAGTAAGGTTGTTGTATATTTTCTAACTATTTATTGTAAGAAGAGAATTAGTTCAAAATAAATGCACTATATATTTTTGTACAAAAATAAAAATGCTGTTGAATTGATTGATTGTTTTTGTTCCATGTGTGCACACCACCAGTGCTCACTCTTCCTGGAATTCATCCAACAGTAGGTCCACCTCGCTGAAAGAAAAAAACATGTTTTTAGAGCATGTTCTAAGGTTGCTTCAACACTTTGCATAGCCAAATATTATATCACTCTAGGAATCATATGGGTCTGCAATGTTATAAAATAAAATGTACGATTTTACTCCAAAGACAAAACAATCAGCATAACATGATTTAACTATACAGTGTATTCGGAATGTATTCAGACACCTTGACTTTTTTCACATTTTGTTATGTTACAGCCTTATTCTAAAATGGATTAAATTGTTCCCCCCCCCTACACAATACTCCATAATGACAAAGAAAATAGGTTTTTAGAAATGTTTGCAAAAAATAAAATAAAATCTCAATCACAAAAGTATTCAGACCCTTTACTCAGTACTTTGTTGAAGTACTTTGGCAGCGATTATAGCCTCGAGTCTTCTTGGGTATGACGCTGCAAGCTTGGCACACCTGTTTTTGGCGAGTTTCTCTCATTCTTCTCTGCAGATCCTCTCAAGCTCCTTCAGGCTGGATGGGTCACCGCACAGTTATTTTCAGGTCTTTCCTGAGATGTTCGAACAGGTTCAATTCCGGGCTCTGGCTGGGCCACTCAAGGACATTCAGAGACTTGTCCTGAAGCCACTCCTGCATTGTCTTGGCTGTGTGCTTAGGGTCATTGTCCGGTTCTAAAAACCTGTTTTTGATTTGTCATTATGGGATAGTGTGTGTAGATTGATGAACATTTTTTATTTAATCCTTTTTAGAATAAGGCTGTGCCTTCAGAAAGTATTCATACCCCTGGACGTATTCCACATTTTGTTGTGTTACAGCCTGAATTCACAATTGATAAAAAATAAATAAAAACATTCTCAACCATCTAGGTTTTTAGAAATTATTATTATTATATTATAATAATATTATTATTATTATTATTATTATTGAAAATGAAATACAGAAGCACCTTTGACAGTGATTACAGCTGTGAATCTTTCTGGGTAAATCTCTAATAGCTTTTCACACCTGGATTAGGTAACATTGGTCAATTATGCTTTTCAAAATGTTTCAAACTGTCAAATTGGTTGTTGATCATTGCGAGAAACTTTTTCAAGGCTTTCCATAGATTATCAAGTAGATTTAATTCAAAATTGTTACTCGGCCACTCAGGAACATTCACTGTCTTCTTGGTAACCAACTCGTGTAGATTTGGCCTTGTGTTTTAGGTTACTGTCAGGTTAATTAATCTCCCAGTGTCTGGTGGAAAGCAACCAAACCAAGTTTTCAGTCTAGGGTTTTGCCTGCTCCATTACGTTTTTTTTTATCCTGAAAAACTACCCAGTCCTTAAAAACCTCTTACTTCTACCCCCTCCTTTTTCGAACATTCTGTTAAAAATCGCGCAACTTTTCAGCGTCCTGCTACTCATGCCAGGAATATAGTATATGCATATGATTAGTATGTGTGGATAGAAAACACTCTGAAGTTTCTAAAACTGGTTAAATCACAGCTGTGACTATAACAGATCGTGTGTTTCATTGAAAAACGCAAGAAAAACTGCTCTCTGAAAGCTAAAAATAATTTCCATAAGTCACTTTCATGGGTTGTTAAAAGGGGACAAAATGTAATATCGACCTGCATGCAATTCATACAAATTCCACACGGTGTCGCCATTTTCAATTGAATTTTTTGTTGGAAAATCCAACTATCTGGATTCCGTTTCTTCCGGTCTCCACCAGGATCCTTTGAATGTGGACATTGGCAGCCATTGATTTGCAGACGAGGAGCTATTGAATATACATCGCCCTGTAATCATTTTGATAGATTATAAAACGTTTACTAATACCTAAAGTTG
Source organism: Oncorhynchus clarkii lewisi (assembly GCF_045791955.1). NCBI lineage: Eukaryota > Metazoa > Chordata > Actinopteri > Salmoniformes > Salmonidae > Oncorhynchus > Oncorhynchus clarkii. Next base: position 19,061,951 of record NC_092149.1, on the reverse strand, counting down.
GATTACAAAAGGATTTCGAAGTGTTTTGTGAAAGTTTATCGTCGACTTTTTTAATTTTAAAAAATGACGCAGCGTTTAAAAACTGTTTTTTTCTGAATGACACAGCTTCCATAGAAAGCTATTTTGGGTATATATGGACCGATTTAAACGAAAAAAAGACCCAATAGTGATGTTTATGGGGAATATAGGAGTGCCAAGAAAGAAGCTCGTCAAAGGTAATGAATGTTTTATATTTTATTTCTGCGTTTTGTGCAGCGCCGGATAAGCAAAGTCTTTGTTTACGTCGCATTCAGGCATTTTGAGGTGTTGCATGCTATCAGATAATAGCTTCTCATGCTTTCGCCGAAAAGCATTTTAAAAATCTTGTTGGCTAGGTTCACAACGAGTGTAGCTTTAATTCAATACCCTGCTTGTGAATTTTGATCAAGGTTTGAGTTTTAACGAGTACATTTAGCATTTAGCGTAGCGCATTTGCATTTCCAGGTGCCTACTTGAGACATATGCGTCTCAAGTAGAATCAAGAAGTTAACAATTACAAGCATACTCATAACATGATGCAGCCACCACTATGCTTGAAGATATGGAGAATGGTACTCAGTAACGTGTTGGATTTGCCCCAAACATAGCACTTTGTATTCAGGACAAAGAGTGAATTGCTTTGCCACATTTTTTGCAGTTTTACTTCAATGCCTTATTGCAAACATGATGTATGTTTTGGAATATTTTTATTCTATACAGGCTTCCTTATTTTCATTCGGTCATTTAGGTTAGAATTGTGGAGTAGCTACAATATGGTTGATCCATCCCCTGCAATTTCCTATCACAGCCATTAAACTAACTGTCACCATTGGCATCATGATGAAATCCCTGAGCGGTTTCCTTCCTCTCCAGCAACTGAGTTAGGAAGGACACCTGTATCTTTGTAGTGACTCTTATTGATACACCATCCAAAGTGTAATTAATAACTTCACAATGCTCAAAGGAACACTCAATGTCTGCTTTTTTCCTATTCTTCTTTGTTTACCCATCTACCAATAGGTACCCTTCTTTGCGAGGCATTGGAAAACCTCCCTGGCCATTGTGGTCGAATCTGTGTTTGAAATTCACTGCTCGACTGAGGGACCTTAAAGATAATTGTTTGTGTGGGGTACATAGAGGTAGTCATTCAAAAATCATGCTAACCACTTTTATTGCAGTGAAACCATGCAATTTATTATGTGACTTGTTAAGCACATTTTTACTCCTGAATTTATTTAGGCTTGCCATGACAAAGGGCTTGAATACTTGACGTAAGACATTTTCAGCTTTTAATTTGTAAAGATTTCTAATAACATAATTACACTTTGACACTATGGGGTATTGTGCAGGCTAGTGACCAAAAAACAAATCTCAATTTAATCCATATTAAATTCAGGCTGTAACACAAAATGTGGATAAAAGTGAATACTTTCATAAGGCACTGTAATTACTCTGAGAACATTTTAAGTTCATTATCTTAATGAGTAAAAGGTCAATGAAATAAATGACGAAGGATGTACTGTATCTAGGGAACATATACCAATTCTTTACCCGATTTGCTCCTTCACCCACTTCCTCTGCTGCCTTAAGACCTTCAGTAAGGGGTCATCTTTAAACTCCTGCTCGTCTGAATCTTAAGGGGGAAAATATATGCAGTTAAAATGTCACTGTGCAGATAACAAAAGTAACTTTAGGAGCATTTGATTACATTACCGATTATTTTTGTTGTAACTTTAGCTACTTTCTAGCAAAGCTATGCCAGGAGTTCATAATGTGTTATATTAGAGCACATGTTAACTGTACACAGGTATAAATAGCCAGAAATGTACACATGAACACCAGCAAGGTGAAGTGAAAATAGATAACTGGCACTGGTCCACACGGTCAATGTACTCCTGTAACAGAGAGGACTATGGCATCACTCAATTGTTATGCCACCCAAAAGACCCCTTTAGCATTTAGGGCAAAATCCTAACTTATTATTTAGAGTAAGAAATGCATGTATAGGAATGGGATATTCAGGAAAAAGTTCAAGTTAGGATTCAGTCCCGGTGGAACTTGACTAGAGGCTATATATACAGACTATTATACGGCCAGAGTCTATTCACCTCTGCTACCTAGAATTAAGGTCAGCAGTCCCCACTGCACCAAGCAGTCTCACCTTCAGCCTCCTGAAGCAGCTGAGCTACAACCTCCCGTGGATGCTGTGCACTGGGAGGCGGGGCAGGGGACTGCGGGGGCACATATCTGGGAGAGTCAGAGGACACAGGAGTTCTGGGCGGGTCCGGGGAGTCCGTGGTCAGGAAAAGTACCTCTGAAACTACCTGCCAAGGTAAATTAATATGCTTTACTCAGCTAATATCTTTATTTAAATTAAACTAACCTGGATAAATGAATAAAGTAAATTAATATTATTGTAACACTGAAATTCATAACAGCCTTTCTTCAATGTGTTAATGGCATCTAGCGTCAGTGATGCTGATGACCCACGGTGTTAACTGACCTGTCCCAGGGCGCTGTGTATGGGAGAGGGTGGTGGAGCACGATCTCCAGGGCAGCCCTCTCTCACTACCCCCGGCCCCCTTTCCTGTTGCCCCCAGTCTCTGCTGGGCTCCTCCCTCCATGGGATGACCCGGTCTTTACCTCTGGTGTGGTGTTGGCTCACACGCCAATCTGCATAGCTGGGCCTCTCAGCATGGTCCCTGTCACCAACGTGACACCTACAGAGATATTGTCATTGAGTTTACAGACTTGGCCACATGTCATTCAGTCAAACTGTCACACCTCTTAGATACAGGTCATACCTGGCTAATTTCTTCTTTCTGCAGGACGGCCCTGTCCGCTTCTCACTCCTCTCCTTCTGTAGTGTCTCCTTTTTTGTCCTCTCGGTTCTCCTCTGTTGAACTGCCCACTCTTCCTCTGTGGTCACAGACAAGGCGGGCGGTGGTGGAGAGGACTCATGTTTACTAGTGGGCTCCTCAGTGGAGGTGTCTGTGGAGCTGAACTGGGCTTTGGGCTGCCTGACGGTCCGGTCGGCCCCAGAGACCTCACTCCTCTTTGGGCTCCTCTGGTGGCTGGGTGGAGGGGAGTGGGGCTGAGCGGTACAAGAAAGGATGTCACAGAGGAGGTGCATGTGGGGACGGACAGGGGCATCCGGCTGCAACTTAGAGACGGTGGGGCTGGTGATGGGGAGGGAGGGGGCAACTCTATGAGAGGAATAGGCAGGGAGAGGATTCCGCTGTACCTAACGAAGGGGAACAAATCAAATCATATGATCTGTGATTCGCTAAATGCATTGGAAAATACTACCACACAATGGCAGACATTTCAAAGAGACTTCAAAACCTCTTTCAAATAGCAGGTGTAGTAGACAAGGGGGTAAGTACCTTGTGAGCCTGACAGCTCACAGAGTACTGATGAAGGGTGTAACCCTGCTGTGGGTTTGACTGAACCCACTGACTGGCCTGCTCCATCTTTCTCCTCAGACGCCACTGAAACAGGATGTCCTCCTCTGGGCGTGTGCGGGGGTCCGGGGGACCAACCACAGACGGTTTGGACACGGTTCCAGCATAGAGGTCTGCTGAGCTTAGGTTCCCCACAACTTGAGGAAGCGGTTGCACAAGAAGAGTTACTGCAATATGTGTATTCAGATAAAGTGAGAATAAAGAAAGTTGCAAAAGGAAACTAAATCGTGACCATGAGAAATGAGGTACGTGGCAAGAGCACAGAATAAGAGTGGCTCTGGGAGTTTGAAAAAGTAATATCATGTGGTTGAGACAAGGGAAAATTCATGCAAATCAGATGTTTTGAACTTCCCAACCCCAAGGCTCACCAGTGGTTGAGTCGATAAGACTGGTAACTATAGGCCTTCGGACTGGCTCATCTATGCTCACAGGGGAGGAAAAATTGGAGCAGCCCAGGCCCTCAGAGCTGATGGGAATAGATCCACTACTGAGTGAGTGCTCACTGAAAACATAACATTTAGTTTTTGTAAGACTAATCCAATTCTCCTCATTGCAACTGACTAAATTACATTTAATTGCCCCCAACCCTGCTCAGTGTATTCCATTCCTCCCAGCATATCTACCTTCTGTGAAGCAGTCTACTGGCCTTCTCCTGCAGATGCAGTATCTCGGAGTCTCCAAGGTCACCGTGAGAGGAGTCTGACAGGCCCTGCCAGGGGATCAGAAAGAAAGAGGCCAGTGAGTGCACCAGAGGCATCATCTCCCGTCACCATTTCTATCACCAACATTCTAGAACATTCACAATGTTGTTTAACTGAGCCCTCAGCGGGTTCTGTTTTGAACACGCTTTATGGATCAGTTCTATAAAAGCTCACGTCAGTTGCATAGAGTTTAGCTCATTCCCTCAGGGATATGCAGCAAGCTGGATATGGAGCGGTGTTTTGACCAGAAGGGGTATTAACGAAGGCACCAAACACAGTTGCATAATCAAAGGGAACAGCTTCTAACTAGTTCATATAAACACAGTGGTTGGGCAGAACATGTCGTCTGGTGTTGGTATGCAAATATTATTGCGGAGCAGCACCTTGCATGGGGAGTCTTCTAATACATCTCAGCCATTCTGGCTCTTGCACATTTGACAGAATTACATTCACCTGTCTAATACCAATATATCTCACCATCTCAAAAATAATCTTACCAAAACGGAGCAAGAACACGACGATGATGTACTCACCATGGCACTAAGATCAAGGAGTCCCCTGCATGGGGAGAGGGTGGTGCCATGCCGAAACTGCCCAACTGGACTGAGGGTGGTGGCTGAGTCTTTTCTAAGGGAAAGGCCTGTGTACATAAAGAAATAGGAAATGAATGAGAAGACATTGTATTTTACTGTTTATACACAGCATATTTATTGAAATACTTGATTCTTGATATATCTCACTAATATAGCTACTGCTGTACATATTCATCCAGTGTATAGATTGAATTTTGAATCAGTGCTATTTGGGTTGTTAATTGTATTCGTCCTGACGTTCTTGATTTCTTTCCTTTAAAAAAATACATGTTTTAATTGTTTGACATTTGACTGCATTGTTAGGAGCTAGTAACATAAGATTTTCGCTGCAACCGCTATAACATCTGCTAAACTGTGTACTTGACCAATAAACTTTGATTTGAAATGGAGAGCAGAGCAAGACAGTTGGTCAAATGCATCACAACAATCACTACAGTCCTTGTTTTATAGAGCCAGCAACTTTTAGTGAGTTTCAATGAGATGAAAAGAACAATGAATGATCCAAGTGAAGTACCTATGTCAGTGGTTTGAGTGGGTGTAGAACTGGAGGGTAGAGGGGAGGAGGACAGCCACCAGAAAGGCTGCTGGCCCTCTCCCACCATTGCCGACATCTGCTGACGCACCTCTCGACTCTGTGGCCTTCCGTGACGAAAGCGTTCAATGTACCTGGAAAAGGAATTATTGTAGTTACTAATGAGACAAGGGCATAACACCATAAATCAATAAAAAAATCTTATGAACTCATCACCTGCAAGCTTATTGTGGATATCATGATACACACTATAATGAAGACATACATAAGGATCACAAATGCTGTATGACATGTCACAAATAAATCAAATTACCATCATGTAATTTTAGAAATAGTATTAAGCATACTTTGCCAACACTGAATCTTCCTGCTCTCCTCCCCCAGTGGAGACCAGGGACTTTCCCGATGTTGGGTCCCGTGTCAGTGTGTCTGTGTTCGGGGAGGCGTCAGTGTTGGCCGGGGAGGACCCAAGGTCAGTGGAGGGCCAGGACTCTAAGAAACTAGGCTGGGCCTCTGTGGCAGGAGGAGAACAGAGGACAAAGTGGTTGGCTGCCCCAAGGAAGCACTGGTCCTCTGGGCTCAGTGAGTGTGTCTGGAGAAGAGGGCTGGACAGCTGGGCAAGGTGAACAGGGCTCAGGGTCTAAGACAAACCAGGAAAAAAACACAAGTTTGATGTAATGACAATACATTTATTTACTGTATTGAAGCATGTATATTTGGAAAAGACCCTGACAGCCCCTGAAGTCCAGTATTTACGGTTTTTCTCTGTTGCTTTGGAAGCTTCTTGGTGCGTGAAGGGTTGTAATGGGTTTTTCCCAGAGGTGGGTCTGGCGGGAAGGGATTCTTCCTTGTGAACAGAGCAGCACCACTAAGAGAGCAAGAGAAACAAAAGGTGACAATTGTCATTGTGGTAAAAACATATCGTTCTGGTTTGAAAAGGGTAGCTCTGCATTCCTAATTACTTGTTCCACGTCTCACCTGGCTTTCATGTTGACAGTACCCCCGTCACCAACTCACACACTGGGCAACGAAGTGTTATAGCCCACATGTAGACAACTCTTAGCTATAATCATAGGATGAGACAGTGTTAAAGTGTGTGTCAGGTAAATACCTAGCACACACGCATTTGATTTAACAAGAGAGTGAAAAGAGACAACTAGCTAATTAGCTGGCACTGCAAAAAAAGTTATCCCTGTAACAAGCTAACAACATTGCAGTTGAAAACAGTTTTTGTTAATTTAGAAAGGCTAGACCACTGACATCGATGACGTATTAAATACTTTTTTTAAAGCACGTACTTTCCATGTAAATGTTACTTGAGCATCTCGATTTGATCACTGCCTGAGTGGGTTGATTCAATGAAAGGAAAACATAGTGCTCCTTCCGGGTTTTCATCCGGGTTGGGCTTTTGTCAGTTACCGGGCAACCAAACGGCGAAATCAAATAGTTAGATTAGTAAAATCATATGCATAGTCATAGACAATTAGTTCTACTTTTCTAAATGGTACATTCCTCGCAGGATAACTTTTTATTCACCCATTCGACAGATTCAATAATCTTGAGTTTATCTTTACCGAGAACATCATTATCGTCAACGATCGATTCTGGCCAATCTAGAAAAAGTTGGTAAGTGACAGACATTGATTTGAACCAATGATAGTCGACTCCACATTGTCCAACCAGCAGAAAGGAAACGACCTGCGCGCGGAAGAGGAAAGTCCACTGAAACAAATCCGACCACCGAGGGAATCTACCAGGCAGCTAGTTAGTTGTTGGAGGGTAACAAAACTATGTTCTATGTATAGATACGTGGCATTTGGACATTAATTGTACAATAATTTTCTGCTGATGAAAAGTTATGTATCAAATAGACATAATTCCAATAATGCGTCTCACACGCTTACTCAAAAAAAGACTGCTTCAATTTGCGTTGACTAGCTACTTTAGCTAGCTACGGCATCCAGGCACAACAACAGTCCTCTTGGGTCATTTAATATCTAGCTACATATTTTGCATCAGTGTTTCCCTGTACATAAACTTTTTAGCAAGCTTGTCGTTGTAGCTAGCTACCAACTAACTTGTATTTTATATTTTGTTTTGGGGATTTCTGAATGTCGGTGTGAATGGGGTAGACTGATCATGCATCACGTCAAGATTAAGACTGAGAAGCCAGGTGAGCGCGTGAACATTTCAAAACCAAAAACCAATTCTGACGAATCAGTGGGACTTAACACTAGCTACTGGAATTATTATATCTCTCCTAAGTAAAGTCGACTGTTTATTTATTTTTGTCAGATGCAGAGGAGAGTGGTGCACGCAGCCGACTGGATGCAGTATTACAGGGGCTGGTAGAGAAGAGTGACAGTGAGAGGTTGGTGTTTTTATTTTATTTGGAAAGATACACTGAAACTTACAGCTTCAGGAACCTTTCATTGGCTGTGCACTATCTAATCAAGCCTAGGTGATGGGAAATGTTGGTTTTGCTGTTTTTCCAGGGAGCAAAATGAAGATGAGACAAAGATGGCAGAAGACTCTCTGAGCAAGTATGGCCTTAACATTTATTTTCTTCCTCTGGTATTCCAACTTTTTATATTAAACGAAGTATGCTATTTAGACTCACTCAATAGCCTATTGTGGTTCCACTACTTCTGTAGTAATTCCGATTGCCTGTTTCTTCCATAGGGATGTGTCTCCATCTTCTGCTGGGAAGCGGTAAGCCTTATTTGAGTTTTTTTTTAAACACATCTGACTGTGACTGTTAGACACTGAAAGGCCTTGACCTGTTACCTTTCCCTCGTCGTTGATGTCATAGGCCATCATCACGGTTCCCACAGCACCGGAGGAAGAAACGGAAAGAGATGGATGATAGCTTAACGGAGAGTAACCAACATAAACAAAGTAAGTCCGCTGCAGATGTCAATCCCCTGCCAAACACAGATCATTTGACTTTTAAAAACCTTTCTCTCTCACTCACTGACTCTACCCTTCAAGCTCTAGATATTCACCTACATATACAATCATTTGTTCTCCTCCCTCTCTGCTAGATGCCTACATTATCAAGTTGTTTGACCGCAGTGTGGACCTGGCCCAGTACACTACCAGTACCCCACTTTACCCCATTTGCCGGGCCTGGATGAGGAACAACCCTGCAGTCAGAGAGAGAGCTGCATCCCCAAGCCCCCCACACAGCATGGGGGAAGAGGAGGTAAGCTCACAACCAAAAAGCAGGACAAAGATGCCCACAATGTGGGCATAAATATATATTTTTCATTAGTGCTCTCTGTCCATTATTTGTTTTCTCACTTCACCTGCATCTTGCCAGGCTGCAGACATGCTCAATGGTAAGGGACAGAATGTGTATCGCCTCCCTCCGCCCACCTCCTGTCCTCTCAACCCTTCTGGAGATCCTGTCAATCTGAGGATCCCATCCACAGAAAAGCCTATTGTCAGCAAGGTACTGTATAACATCTGCTACGCCTAGCCATCATTTTCATATTTGCCACAGTAAAACGGTGGATTGCTTCAATCTGTCTCTTTGTCACCAGTCTACAGATACAGCTCTTGTGTCTGGTCCCCTCATATACAACCACATAGAACGCTGGAAAAAGATCAGGCAAAAGTAAGTCCAAGGCATCTAAATAATCACAAAAGATAACTTTGATGACATGAATAGATTGTGGAGTCGAATATCAACTATTAAACTGAATTTAATCTTGATTGGAAAAAAAGTTGATACAAATTCTGTCAGTAAACATTGTTTATCTAGCTGCGATCAATCTTATTAACTGTGTTCAGATGGAAAGAAGCGTCCAACAAGAATCAGCTGAGGTATAGCGAGAGCATCAAGATCCTGAAAGAGATGAAGGAGATGTACGACCGCTAGCTGGGAATCCCCCAGGCAGTATCCCACAGCAGAGGGAGGAGAAAAGAATAGAGCAGGTAGGAGCCACGAGCAAGTCATCTACCCCAGGACGCTGCACTAGTCCTCTCCCCAAGGAGGACATTACGTGTGACAATGTCAGAGGAGCCTCATGGAGGCCATTTCTACCATAAACTGCCACAATTAGGGACCCAAAGTCCTCGTTTTGAAAAAATGTAGCAATACTTTCAGTAAGTTGATGCTTCTGGTGGGCCCAAGTTCATCTGTTTAAATAATTATTACATGTTTTTTGTCATATTACAGAATATCTGGTAATGCATTATATAGTCTGTTGTCTGACACAACAATGTGTCATGAAAAGTTTGTAAACAGGTTGAGTAGTGTGCAACATTTGTCTAAATTCCGGAATACTCTAAATTAATTCCAGGCTTCCAGTGGTAAATATTTGTATTTTAGGATCACCAGTTTCCCAGACAAGCAGTGCTCTTATGAATCTTTTTTTTGTTTAAACATTCAAAAGAAAAGTCTCACACATCTAACATTTTAAGTAAACTGTAAAAAAAAAAAAAAAAAAAAAAGTTGTAAAGAGCTAATGTAATTTAGTCATCGCTATAATATATCTGCCAGTGCTGTTTTTACAATTGATTGATTTCTGAAATGTAATTTCTCCACAAAGGATTTCTCCACAGCAGTTATTTTGGGAGAGGGTTTTTCAGAAGGATCTTGTCATTTGCAGGTCAGAAACACAGTCCACATGGAAGAAATGGGTCCAAGATATCTATCACATACAGGCAATAAATGTTCTGTTTGTTTTGGATCACAAAAGGAATGTTGTCTGAAGTAAAACATTTGTAAGTGTTTTTCTTTGGTCAGATTTCAAAGAGTCCTTTCAGGAGTCAACTCTTATATTAGCTACAAGCAAAATATAAATTAATAAATTACCTTAAGAGGTTTTTTGTTATTTTTGATACCAAAATTGATCTGTCTGGTCGAACAGTCTTGTAAGAATTTGAAATTAGAGGTTTAGGAATGTTATTGTCTATTTGTGTGTGAGAATTTCCCCATAATGTCAACATAACATCCCCATAATGTCAACATAACATCAAAATAAGGTCTCCATAACTTCAACATACATCACTATAACAGAAGTTAAATCTGGTAACTGCATCTGCTTTGCTTGCTCTTTGAGGTTTTAGGCTGGGTGTCTGTAAAGCAATTTGTGACAACTACTGATGTAAAAAGGGCTTTATAAAATACATTTGATTTCATTGCCACCATGAAAACCACAATGACAACAGCTACGGTCAAATTACTCTGTAATACAGATGTACTAGCCCTGTCTTTTGCAGATGTCTCCCATCTCACACCTCAGTTTACACTTTACTATCAGACTGGTCACCAGTGAGGTGTAAATGTCCTCCTTCTCCTGGAGCCAGAGACTCAGACTTACGGGAGATCCGGGAGAGATGGGAGCTCAGGGAGCGCGTTGATGACACAAAGTTCATCCCGTGGTCCTCTGCAAAAGCATTCTCGAATACGAGCAGCACGGACTGACGCAGCTTCTTCTGGAACTCGTCACACATGAAGACGTACAGGATGGGGTTCAGGCAGCTGTTGAGGTAGGCCAGGCTAGCGGACAGGGGAGTCCCTATATCTACGACCGGCTTGAGGCCTTGGTTGTCTTCTTCCATGATGTCCAGAAACTGGAAGACGTGAAAGGGCATCCAGCAGATGAAGAAGGCCAGGACAACGGAGACTATGATCCGGAGGGACCTGTACGTTCTTCCTTTCTGAAGGCGCCTGGCGCGTATCCATATGGCAATGTAAGAGCCTATGATGACCAGGAATGGGATGAGAAAGCCCAGCAGAAAGCGGAACACAACCAAGTTCCTGTAGGTGGAAGAATGGGGATTTGAATAACTGCACATTGTCCTATTATCATGGTGTATGATCTTCCGAAAGATGGTGAATGGGAGGCTACAGACCAATGAGGCTAACCAGATCCCCACACAGATGACCTCAGCCCTGCCTGGCGTGCACTTGTTATGGGCCCACACAACCACCCACGTGGACAGGCAGCGGTGCAGACTGATGGCCGCCAGGAGGAAGATGCTGGCGAACATGTTGAGCATAGTCACCATGCTGTTTAACTTGCAAAGGATGTCTCCGAAAGGCCAATCATAACCACGGGCAATGTAGATGATATAGAGGAGCAGAAAGGAAGTGAAGAGGAAGTCCGCCAAGGCCAGGTTGAGGAACCAAACAGAGTTGACATTCTTCTTTATCCTGCAGCTCGTCACGTAGATCACCAAGCCGTTGCCAGTGGGGCCAAGCACAAACGCCATACAGTAGACAACCAGAGATATTATGTCCATCCCAGTTGTCACATCAGAATATACCATGGTAGAGTTTTCTGAAATTAGAAATAAATATTACCAATTGCCTTTTAGGCTCTGACACATTGTAATCTTAAATATAGTGCTGATTAGTAGACTTTTCTATAAGCGATTATTTGAAACAGATGTTATCTGAAAGTTATTTGCAAGGGAAGTCAGTATCTTGCAAAATGGTGTATATTTTGTGCAACCTTGCACACGTCTACTGCACTGCTATAGATAAGCCTTAAATATCTATTTGTTTATTTGGATAAATTATTCACAAGAAATGTCCCAATGGAATGGGGAAAAAGAGAAGGTTACATTGTGGTAATTTGTTACCCCAGTTTTCATTAATTTCCCTCCTACTATGACCAGGTATGACTTTCAACAAGGAAAGTCATTAGATTTATTGAAGACATTTAGTACATGACTTAGCCCTCATATGTTCTCTATTCACACATAATGCAACAATTCTAATGCATAGGAGCTTCTAAAAAAGTATGAGTAAAAAGCAATTGACAAATCGAGATGACATTAAGAATTGCATGTTTGTCATGAAACTCTACTTCTACAAATGAAGCATCAGTCTGAGTGAAAAGTTAAAGCACCCGGTGCAGAGATCATAAGGGTAGAAAAAAATAGACTATAAAGCGTCTTACCCATTTCCATCTTATTCTCTATAGCAAAGAATATCATCCACTCTCGCCACAAATGAAACGGCTCTCTCTCACGTGCGCGCACTGTCGCCCTCTGCCTTCCTCCCTCCCTTTCTCTTCAAACATCCTCTCAAAGTTTAAAGTGCCTTATTTCATATTTGAAGATGGTATGGATTAGGGTTGAATAACAGGAACTGGGTTACTGAGATTTCCCGGCCAAACCTACTCCATTTTCCGAGTATGAATAACCGCGAAAAACCAGTAAATTATAATAAATTATTTATATGAACAGGCTCAGCATGATGTGAAATGGAATTCTTACATTATATGCCATATCTAAATCTGGCTTCTTTGGAAAAAGTGCTAAATTGTCATTATTGAGTAAAAGTAAAGAAAATGACTCAAGTTAAAGTCAGCCAGTAAAATACTACTTGAGTAAAAGTCTAAAAGTATTTCGTTTTAAAAATACATAAGTATCAAAAGTAAAAGAATGAATCATTTCAAATTCCTTTATATTAAGCAAACCAGACATCACAATTTTCTTTACTTTTTTTTATTGTCGGAAGGCCAGGGCACACTCCAACACTCAGACATAATTTACAAATGAAGTACACGTGTTTAGTGAGTCCGCAAGAAGATGCAGGGATTTTCCCTTGATAAGTGTGTGAATTGGACCATTTTCCTGTCACTGTAACGAGTACTGCTGGGTGTCAGGGAAAATGTATGGAGTAAAAAGTACATTGTTGTCTTTAGGAATGTAGTGTAGTAAAAGTAAAAATTGCCAAAAATATAAATAGCAAAGTAAAGTACAGATACCCCATCAACGCTTCTCAGTATGGAGCGCAGTTCACAATGCATGTATCATCTCATCATGGTAACTTTATTTTCTTGTGAAAGGTAGAACTACGTTTGCTGTAACAGCCTATGCTACAGTAATATAAGGACTGAATGCGGTCCAATTTACTCTTCTCCATCTGGATTTCGGGGTCACCATTTTTTTCACTGTTAAGATGCATTTTTTAAATTGCAGCTGCATAGTTTTTAAACAGTCTATCACTCGAATATCGTTACTTTAAATCAGTGCGCATGCAAATACTCTTTCTGTCTTTCTCGTTCCATCAATTCCATTCAAATTGCATCCAAAATATATAGGCCTAATCCTGGTCAAGATTGATGTACTGTACAGTGCATTCGGAATGTATTCAGACTCCTTGACTTTTTTCCACATTTTGTTATGTTACAGCCTTATTCTTATTAAATTGTCCCCCCCATAAATCTACACACAATACTCCATAATGACAAAGCAAAAATAGGTTTTTAGAAATGTTTGCAAAAAAAAAAAAAAACGATAATAATAATAATCTCACATTCACATAAGTTTTCAGACCCTTTACTCAGTACTTTGTTGAAGCACCTTTGGCAGCGATTACAGCCTCCAGTCTTCTTTGGTATGACACTAAAAGCTTGGCACACCTGTATTTGTGGAGTTTCTCCCATTCTTCTGCAGATCCTCTCAAGCTGCCAGGTTGGATGGGGAGTTTCGCTGCACAGCTATTTTCTGGTCTACAGAGATGTTCAATTGGGTTCAAGTCCGAGCTCTGGCTGAGCCACTCAAGGACATTCAGAGACTTGTCCTGAAGCCACTCCTGCGTTGTCTTGTCTGTGTGCTTACGGTTGTTGTCCTGTTGGAAGGTAAACCTTTGCCCCAGTCTGACATGCTGAGCGCTCTAGAGCAGGTTTTCATCAAGGATCTCTCTGTACTTTGCTCTGTTCATCTTTCCCTCGATCCTGACTTGTCTCCCAGTCCCTGCTGCTGAAAAGCATCCCCACAGCATGATGCTGCACCACCATGCTTCACTGTAGGGATGGTGCCAGGTTCCCTCCAGACGTAACGCTTGGCATTCGGGCCAAAGAGTTCAATCTTGGTTTCATCAGACCAGAGAATCTTGTTTCTCATAGTCAGAGTACTTTAGGTGCCTTTTGGCAAACTTCAAGCGGGCTGTCATGTGCCTTTTACTGAGGAGTGGCTTCCATCTGGCTACTCTACTATAGAGGCCTTATTGGTGGAGTGCTGTAGAGATGGCTGTCCTTCTGGAAAGTTTTCCCATCTCCACAGAGGAGCTCTGTCAGTGACCATCGGGTTCTTGGTCACTTCCCTGACCAAGGCCCTTCTTTCCAGATTGCTCAATTTGGCTGGGCGACCAACTCTAGGAAGAGTCTTGGTGGTTCCAAACTTCTTCCATTTAAGAATGATGGAGGCCACTGTGTTCTTGGGAACCTTCAATGCTGCAGAAATGTTTTGGTACCCTTCCCCAGATCTGTGCCTCAACACAATCCTGTCTCGTTGCTCTACGGACAATTTATTTGACCTCATGGCTTGGTTTTTGCTCTAACATGCACTGTCAACTGTGGGACCTTTTTATATAGACAGGTGTGTGCCTTTCCAAATCATGTCCAATCAATTGAATTTACCACAGGTGGACTCCAATAAAGTTGTAGAAACATCTCAAGAATGATCAATGGAAGCAGGATGCACCTGAGCTCAATTTCGAGTCTCATAGCAAAGGGTCTGAATACTTATGCAAATAAGGCATTCCTGTTTATTTGTAATACATATGCAAAAATGTCTAACTCTGTTTTTACTTTGTCATTATGGGGTATTGTGTGTAGATTGATGATGATTTTTTTTATTTAATCCATTTTAGAAAAAGGCTGTAACGTGACAAAATGTGGACAAAGGAAATGGGTCTGAATAATTCCTGAATGCATTCTATAGCCTATAGATCTTTGAGCCTACCTCTTTCAGGTAATACATTAAATGCAGTATTAGCCTTACATTTAGCTAATGAATAATGGGTTATGCATAGGCTAAGCTTCTAATTTATAGCTGTCTCTTGCATAATCCACACCTACGCTCCATTGGCCTCTCTCCTTAAAAGAATGCTCCTTAGCTCTTGGAGTCCCAGGAAAAGCTAGACTAGAATAATAGCTTGCTGGATATTTTTTTAAATCATTATTAGACTATCAATAGACTAATGGAAGAGGGATACAGTCTCTTGTTTGCTGAATGTTAGGCCTACAGCAGCCAATAGAACTCGTAGGGAGTTTAAAAGAGGAGAGAATGCACGATGGTAGGTTCTGACAGTTATGGAGCGAATAGATAGCCATCTGCATCTTATTCTAGTCCTATATTTATTATTCAAGTGTATCATTACAATGGCGAAGATAAGGACAACAAAACGTATTTAATTGAACTATTGAAAGCAAAGAAGGAATGAAGCAACAATGGAGAAAGGAGGTAGGCTTATACACACATGGTAAAACATTAAGGGAAATGTTTTGAAAGGTATATATGTCAGCCTGCAAATTATACACATTTTAAAATAGGCCATATTATATTTCCAAATATAATTGTGACTTTGTAGGCATCATGTCCTGCACCAGCATCACGTTCTCTCCCAGCTTCATGGTTTGAATGAGGTCAGTAATTCCAGTCCTTATAATACAATACAGTATACTAATACAGTCCAGACTCAAAAAGATTAGGCTACTGGAGCTTGTTTCCTTTATTTACCCAAGAGAGCATGTATACAGCTATTGGCTTTTATGTTTTTCTGTAATGTGCGGTAGCCTATATCATAAACAATGTATTGGATAATGGCACTATCATTTGGGCTTGGGACCATAACATGTCGTTGATGTATGACTCATCAGGCTTGGATGTTCATGCCGATCAAAGCTCTAATCAAATCCAGACACATTTATATTCTTTATATAGTTTAGAATGGCACTTCAGGTTTTGGCCTGAAATACCGGGTTCGTCGTGTGACAAGTCATTTATGTTCAGGATGGAACATTTGTAAAATAGCAGGAAAATATTTAACCCTGTTATGGCTTGCTTTGCTTGCGTGACACATTTTTAAATACTTTCCATATTTGCTGTTTGGGGAAAAGTTGGGGGGCAAAAAAAACGTTACTTTCCCAAGGACAGTTCACACATTAAAAAAAAAAATAACTACCAAATGTGTTTTAGTAAGACTTTCCAATGGTTACTATTATTTTTTTTATGCATGTGTGCGTTTTGTTTTGTTGGTTATGTTTTTCCTCAATGGTCTCTCGGCACTGCTCTGACTTCAATCAGAAAAAACCTTTATACAACTTTAATTGAATGCATCTTGTTCAGTTCCATTGAAAAAAGTTAGACTGTGGCCACACAGTGAGCGGCTGTGCATGAGACAGGTTGAAATATCACTAGCTGATGGGAAAGCTAGCCGGATCAAGCCTGTGTGACATCACACACTCATCTGTGGGACCACTGTTTGCAGGAAGAAGAGTTTGTGTAAGGAGACATGCAGCTGGGGTCCACTGTGACTCTAGTTGGATGCGACGGTCTGGTCAATCCAGCCACACAGGTAGGCGACACGGGAGTAGACGACAGGGGTACTGATGTTGCAGTTGGTGGTGCCCTAGGACACAATGCCCAAACCACACGCCACTGCTCTGACACACCAGAGGACCGCCAGAATCACCCTGGAGATGGAGGAGAAGAAGGGAGAGGTTAGGAGCACTGGTAGAGATGATTGTATTAGGGGCCGAGTTGTAGCCTATCTGACTTCCATTGTCATGCCATTGCCAGATAATTTGGTTAAACAAATCTGTACCTGGCTACTTTAAGATAGCGCATGTGTTGGTGAAAGGTTGTTGCCAGATGACATGATACGAGAGTGATTAGAGAGACATGTTCAGTAACTGACTGGAGAAAGGTAGCCTCAACTTGCTCCAGAAGGACATGGGAGGTCAGTCAGTTACCTGAGGCTCCGGCGCAGATCATGGCTTCAGTGATCCTGTTCTGGCCCCAGTACTGCTTGCACTGAGCAGAGCTCAGCAGAGGAAGGGCCACCTGCTGGAGGATACGGGGGCTTTCTGGGGACAGGGGACATGGTTAGGAAGGAGCTCAGTGCTCTTAATGAAAGCTGAGGTGGAAACATTGCCACAATACATTTTAGAAATTTAGCAGACGCTCTTATCAAGAACACCATACTGTAGTGAGTGCATACTTTTCCGGAAATAATGCAATAGTGCTAAATTTGCAAGTGCAGTGTGCGGCAGTTTCTTTCCACAAACTGAGAATGAGGAAGGAAATCATGATGCAAACATTAGGCCTTTATCTATGATGCAGCTGTTTTCTTAAGAGCCATGCCCATGCTGACTGGTTTACTGATTAAAACAGTTTTTGTGTATTTTACCATCCATTTGCACATACTCTTGTATTAACTGTAAATCTATCGTGTATCAATAATGGTTCAGTAGCTTGTGTGGCCACTCACAGGTGGTGCCAGTCTTGCCCCAGCCAGTGGTGACACAGCAGGTTCCATAGGGGAAGGCGGTGCTAGAGGAGGCCAGGCACACAGGGGGCACGCGGGAGGTGATCTGGACAGGGGAGGACAGCTTCAGCGGGGTCACGTTGTTGTTAAAGTTCTGGCTGTTGTAGTAGGGGTGGGTGATAGCCTACAGGGATCAAGGAAAGATGTAGACACAGATAGTGAAGTGATTCATCTTCGAAAGTGAACAGAATCTCAGAACTCTGGTAAAACCTATGAAGCAGGCAGGCATGTTGTGGTTAAGTGAGTGGATCTCTCCCCAGGCTCCTGGACTTACCCTGGAGATGTTTTTGACCTGGATCGGCTCAGCATTGGACTGACGATCGTGCTCTGACAGGATCACTTGGTGACGGCCAGGAAAGATATCAGTTTGTCTCTGTGAATGGTTTGTCCTCTGACAAATCAACTGTAAATTTCGGTGTTCCTCAAGGTTCCGTTTTAGGACCACTATTGTTTTCACTATATATTTTACCTCTTGGGGATGTCATTCGAAAACATAATGTTAACTTTCACTGCTATGCGGATGACACACAGCTGTACATTTCAATTAAACATGGTGAAGCCCCAAAATTGCCCTTGCTAGAAGAATGTGTTTCAGACATAAGGAAGTGGATGGCTGCAAACTTTCTACTTTTAAACTCGGACAAAACAGAGATGCTTGTTCTAGGTCCCAAGAAACAAAGAGATCTTCTGTTGAATCTGACAATGAATCTTAATGGTTGTACAGTCGTCTCAAATAAAACTGTGAAGGACCTCGGCGTTACTCTGGACCCTGATCTCTCTTTTGAAGAACATATCAAGACCATTTCAAGGACAGCTTTTTTCCATCTACGTAACATTGCAAAAATCAGAAACTTTCTGTCCAAAAATGATGCAGAAAAATTAATCCATGCTTTTGTCACTTCCAGGTTAGACTACTGCAATGCTCTACTTTCCGGCTACCCGGATAAAGCACTAAATAAACTTCAGTTAGTGCTAAATACGGCTGCTAGAATCCTGACTAGAACCAAAAAATTTGATCATATTACTCCAGTGCTAGCCTCTCTACACTGGCTTCCTGTCAAAGCAAGGGCTGATTTCAAGGTTTTACTGCTAACCTACAAAGCATTACATGGGCTTGCTCCTACCTATCTCTCTGATTTGGTCTTGCCGTACATACCTACACGTACGCTACGGTCACAAGACGCAGGCCTCCTAATTGTCCCTAGAATTTTTAAGCAAACAGCTGGAGGCAGGGCTTTCTCCTATAGAGCTCCATTTTTATGGAACGGTCTGCCTTCCCATGTCAGAGACGCAAACTCGGTCTCAACCTTTAAGTCTCTACTGAAGACTCATCTCTTCAGTGGGTCATATGATTGAGTGTAGTCTGGCCCAGGAGTGGGAGGGTGAACGGAAAGGCTCTGGAGCAACGAACCGCCCTTGCTGTCTCTGCCTGGCCGGTTCCCCTCTTTCCACTGGGATTCTCTGCCTCTAACCCTATTACAGGGGCTGAGTCACTGGCTTTACTGGGGCTCTCTCATGCCGTCCCTGGAGGGGGTGCGTCACCTGAGTGGGTTGAGTCACTGATGTGGTCATCCTGTCTGGGTTGGCGCCCCCCCCCCCCCCCCCTTGGGTTGTGCCGTGGCGGAGGTCTTTGTGGGCTATACTCAGCCTTGTCTCAGGATGGTAAGTTGGTGGTTGAAGATATCCCTCTAGTGTTGTGGGGGCTGTGCTTTGGCAAAGTGGGTGGGGTTATATCCTTCCTGTTTGGCCCTGTCCGGGGGTGTCCTCGGATGGGGCCACAGTGTCTCCTGACCCCTCCTGTCTCAGCCTCCAGTATTTATGCTGCAGTAGTTTATGTGTCGGGGGGCTAGGGTCAGTTTGTTATATCTGGAGTACTTCTCCTGTCCTATTCGGTGTCCTGTGTGAATCTAAGTGTGCGTTCTCTAATTCTCTCCTTCTCTCTTTCTCTCTCTCGGAGGACCTGAGCCCTAGGACCATGCCCCAGGACTACCTGACATGATGACTCCTTGCTGTCCCCAGTCCACCTGGCTGTGCTGCTGCTCCAGTTTCAACTGTTCTGCCTTATTATTATTCGACCATGCTGGTCATTTATGAACATTTGAACATCTTGGCCATGTTCTGTTATAATCTCCACCCGGCACAGCCAGAAGAGGACTGGCCATCCCACATATGCTCTCTCTAATTCTCTCTTTCTTTCTCTCTCTCGGAGGACCTGAGCCATAGGACCATGCCCCAGGAATACCTGACATGATGACTCCTTGCTGTCCCCAGTCCACCTGACTGTGCTGCTGCTCCAGTTTCAACTATTCTGCCTTATTATTATTCGACCATGCTGGTCATTTATGAACATTTGAACATCTTGACCATGTTTTGTTATAATCTCCACCCGGCACAGCCAGAAGAGGACTGGCCACCCCACATAGCCTGGTTCCTCTCTAGGTTTCTTCCTAGGTTTTGGCCTTTCTAGGGAGTTTTTCCTAGCCACCGTGCTTCTACACCTGCATTGCTTGCTGTTTGGGGTTTTAGGCTGGGTTTCTGTACAGCACTTTGAGATATCAGCTGATGTACGAAGGGCTATATAAATACATTTGATTTGAATTTGATTTGACTGGAGAGAGAGAAAACAGATTACAGTGTGTATGAATGAACCCACCTTATCTGAGTGCAACTAAGAGGAATGCTGTATGTACTTATGAACATGGTGCTAATAAAGCACTATTGAATGGAATTAAATGCACTTATGTGACACGGCAATGGGCAGCAGTGACAACCCAGTTCTGGCTGATTAGGGAGCCTCCACAGAAGTGGAATCCAGAGGTATCCTGAAGGAGAAAGGACGATTTGGAAGACAGTAGAGAGTATGGGTTTGACCGTAATGTGAAGACCGTAGATAGATAGTATGGGTCTGACCATAATGTGAAGACAGCACTTCCCAACATTGTCAACATACATTTACTGTAAGTGGCTAACAAGAATAATCAGTGATTGCGGTGTGAAAAAACAATGTATAGAATGAAAGGGTGGAAATGGGGATACCTGAAGGGAGACTTGCCAGGGCCAGGAGCCAGATACGGCGTTCTGTCCGTTCACAATCTTCAAGCCGCTCACCTGCGGCGGGATGCTAGGCACTCCGCAACCTAGGGCACAAACACACAGTCTCAAACAACACCCTATCCTCATATATAGTGCACCACTTTTGACCAAAATCCTACCTAGTTTTGATTGGCCTCAGAGTATGGACTGACATGCCTTCAGTAACTACCAAAGTATAATACAACACTTCACCTCCTTGTTGGCCAGGGCTTCTTTTAGCTATTCATCTCAATAGGACGTACCTATGTGAATAAGTCAAGGATCAAAAAGATCTAATCAGTTCATGTTACCAGACATTGATGATGACACCACTCATCCAGGGCTGAGGCCATCAAAGTGAGAGCTGACAATCCAGAGCATGGCCATAGTCTAGTAGATTGTACTTGATGTATCTCTCCCTCTTATACCCTGGCAGGCCCATCAGTCATGTCTCCCACTCACCCACAGGTGCCCCCATGGTCTGATAGAGCTGGGAACAGTCAGATGGAACAGGTGGGAAAACCTCACGCCTCAGGGACAGTCGGATACACACTTGTGTTTGCCATGTAGTGTACTGTACTCTATGTGGACCAGGCCTAAGCAAAACAGTCTTTGCACAATGATTCCAGGGAAAGATGAAGTCATAATTATTTGTCTTTATGCTGAGTGGAAAATATGCCCAGACCCTAAATGTGGTCCTCTGAAATGCCCTTGATGCCTATTTTTCTGGTTTCTTATCACGCTGTCCAATTGGAGTTCTGATGATGGTCAGAACAATAACATCTTGTAACCGTGTGTTGCAATCCCACGAGCAGGGTGGAAAACCATGGTCAGACCGTTCTGTTTATATGCAGCTTAACGTGACCGCAAAACAATCAAAAACAAAACACTTGATTAACATTATGGATTCAGATCATATGTTTTATGGAGCCCTCTGACAAAAACATTTGTTTTATTAAGAAAGGAAGATATTGTTTATTCATCTACACAAAGTAGCAGTAAGGACATGTGTTAAAATTGCTATTCCATTTCATACTTAGACACATTTAAAATGCCACTACATTTGAGGTTTGATGAATGTCACTTTTGAGGAAACTTTTCAGATGAGCAATAGTGCATATGTTCATACAAGTTTATACACGTTTATAAGACTTTAAGCAGTTTGTGACAACTGTTAATGTACAAAATGAATTTGTCATATCTAACCTCAGGGAGGGTATTTGGGGGGAGGTTAAAGAAAAACACAACAAATGCTTATCAGAATCCAGCTTTATTGGTTGTGATATATTCAATCTGATTAAAGTGAAGGTTGTGTGAACTGCACAACAGCACAAGGCTGTAGGAGCCTGCCGTAGACATAAATATTACACAGGATGTTCTCAAGAGGGGAAGTGATGACACAGGCCAGGTCTGCAGTAGGTGTGAAGGGAGCTGAGATGTGGACAGGATGTGGATTCTCTCCTGTAGAGGTCAGGGATTTTTGTCGACCTCCTTGATGTTTGGGCCAGAGGAGGAGCCAGCTCCAGCACCTCCAGGGAAGCCTCCTGGCATACCTCCTGGCGGGCCTCCGGCACCCTGATACAGATTGGTGGGGTTACTTACACACCTTCTCCAGCTCCTTCTGCTGGTGCTCATACTCATCCTTCTCTGCTGTCTAGATAAAGACAAGGGGGTAGACAAGAGAGGAAGGGAGAGGGTATGAGAGGGTAAGAGACAGGTGGTGATCACAATATTCTATCTTATATGATTTATTTGTTTCAAACTTACTGTGAAGCCTACTTTTACCATGGGAGGAAATGCATCAATGTGAAACCATTGCTAACCACAAAGAACACGTCCTCCGGGCTGATCTTTTCCGTGAGCTTCTTGTCGTCCACTGTGCTCTTCATGTTGAAAGCCAGGGACTCCAGCGAGTTCTTAGCTGTGACGTTCTCCTTCTGTGCCTCGTCCTCAGCCCTGTACTGGTCATCCTCTTGCACCATGCTCTCAATGTCCTCCTTGGTCAGACGTCCTGGGGATAGATACAGACACATCATTATATAATTGCCCATATGTGACATATTCATTATCTCCTACTCTCTCCTGTTGTCTCTCTTTCTTTTTGAGACTCTTTTCTTTGAGGAAAGGGTTGGAAATTGATAAGATCTTTGATTATGACGTGAGGTTCAAGGTTAAGGAGGCATACCTTTGTCATTGGTGATGGTGATCTTGTTCTTCTTGCCGGTGCTCTTGTCCACCGCAGACACATTGAGGAGGCCATTGGCGTCAAAGTCAAAGTTCACCTCGATCTGGGGGCAGGGGGGATTCCAGTGGGCTCAAACTTGCAGAGGATATTGTTGTCCTTGGTCATGGCTCTCTCCCCCTAATTCACCTGAGAAATAAATAATGGGAATGGATTAATACTAGATAGAATAATGGAGGGTATAGGTGATCTGGCTACTTTACACAAATGTAAGCAGCTGATAAAGACTCACCTGGATGAGCACTCCGGGTTGGTTTTCTGAGTATGTTGTGAAGGTCTGAGTCTGCTTGATGGGGATGGTGGTGTTCCTCTTGATGAGCACAGTCATGACCCCTCCCGCCATCTCAATACCAAGCATCTCAAGTCCAGCAGCAGCAGGTCCTGCACGTTCTCTGACTTGTCACCGGCCAAGATGGCAGTCTGCACAGCTGTGGAGGACAGAGAGAAGATGTTGGATGAAACATTGTATCACATACACTTGACACAGTGAAATGTTCCTGCAACACACAGTGAGATGCCTACAGGCGCCATAAGCCAGAGCCTCATCAGGGATGATGCTCTTGTTGAGGTCTCACCCATTGAATAAGTCCTGCAGAAGCTTCTAGATCTTGGGGATACGTGTCGAGCCTCCCACCAGGACGATGTCGCGTATCTGGGCCTTGTCCATCTTGGCATCTCTCATAGACTTCTCCATGGGTTCAGGGTGCTGCGGAACAGGTCAACGTTGAGCTCCTCAAAGCGAGCCCCGTAATGGAGGTGTAGATGTCGGCACCTTCATAGAGAGAGTCAATCTCGATGCTGGTCTGGGTACTGGAGGACAGGGTGCGCTTGGCCCGCTCACAGGCAGTGTGCAGGCGCCGCACCACCTCTTGTTGCCGCTGATGTCCTTCTTGAATTTACGCTTGAACTCGCTGATGAAGTGATTGACCATGCGGCCTCCCAGGTGGGTTTCGCCAGCGGTGGACTTGACCTCAAAGATGCCATCCTCAATGGTCAGGATGGACACGTCTAAGGTGCCGCCACCCAGGTCGAAGAACAGGACTCTTGCGCTCACCGCCGACCTGATAAGAGAGAGCAATTAAGTCAGTAGGACTTTCAAAGGACTAATCAAGCAGACCTAGTGTGAGTTGTACAAACCAGTGTTTTTTGTTTGTTTTGTGGTTTCTGTACCTTCTTGTCCAGGCCACAGGTGATGGTTGCAGTGACATTGAGTCCAGAGATCACTCCAGTATCTTTGGTTGCTTGGCGCTGGGAGTCGTTGAAGTAGGCAGGGACTGTGATGACAGCATTGTTCACTGGCTGAAGAGGGAAAAACAGTATTAGTTAGGTCTAGTGTGTATCATCCCTAAATAGATTGTCAGTTGTAGTTATTAACATACAATGTATACCCATCCAATCTTTTCAAACCTACATGGGGTGCATGGAGTGGGTAGGGGCTAAGACTAGATTTGGAATTGAGATGGTTTTTCCATTTGGTTAGTCAGACTCCCTACCTTGCCCAGGTAAGCTTCAGAATCTCCTTCATCTTGGTGAGCACCATGGAGGACACCTCCTCAGGGAAAAAGGTCTTCCTCTCTCCCTTGTACTCTACTTCCATCTTGGGCTTGCCTGGACATTGGACAACATGTGTGTCCAGAAACAGAAAGTAATGCGATAGACAAATCATTCAAACAGGCTTGACAATAACTTTTGGCTTCATGCTACTTAAACACTGCTTAAACAATTTGAGATAAGCTTTATGCTAGTTCTTAATGCTCTTCCGTCAGCCAATAGCTGACATAAAGCATAATAGTGTCATTATGAGAGTGGGGTCATGTCCCTTGAGTTGGACAGGAGCTGGCAAGTCAAGCTGAAAAAGCAGAGCTGAATGCAACGCTTCTTAGAAAAGGAGTTACCTTGCTCAGTCAGTTGTGCAATGCTTCAAAGATTACCACACAAACCTCAGAACAACGGCTGCTCAATTCCACTGAAGCACTCCTCTTCCTTTCCTGTACAGAGACTAAGAGGGCGAGTACCGTGTCTCTACAGAGTATATAACGACAGACAGACAGCAAACGGCTCACTGAGATTCCATCAGGGAATCAGGTGACTCAGCCAGAGAAAGTTCCAGGCCCACGTTGTTTGTGTGCCCATTCAGTGCTAGCCAACTAACTTTATCTGGTATAGGAGTTAGCGGAATTGCTGTTAGAAATTAGAAAAGGAAGACTATTGTATTTTCTCTGATTTATAAAAAATAAAATGTGAAAAAAAGTTTGTCCTGTCCACAGAGAAAGGAGGTTTTCTCAGGGCATGTTTAACTTGGTTCACATGGTCTGGGGGCTGTTCAGTGATATAAGCACTGTGAGAAGACTACAGATATCTCCTACCAGCAACCGGCCTGTAGATTCACATTCATTAGAAACGCAGGAAAGCAAGCAGCAAAGCACATTCTAGTTTGTACAGTAAATGACATGCTGTAATGAATTGACAGTATTTTTGAATAAATGAAGCATTTTTTATATAGTTGTCTGAACCTTTCACTGCATGCTCCATGAAAATACTACACTAACCATGAAAGCATTTCACCAAGGGCTTAAGTCAAGTAGGTCACACAAAGGCTATTCTAAAAAGGTTAAATTAAGAAAATATTCACACGCCTTTAATGTCCCACAGTTTATTACATTTAACCCTTACATAATAACAGTCCATACATACAATGACAATCCTGTCCCTCCAACATACTGAAACCTATTCTTCACTCTCCAACTCGCAGGCCGAGGAACTGAAATGTCCAGCAGCTATACATCTGGAAATAATCTTCAATTTTTTTATGAATTGCAACAAACCCAATTATACTCGGAATTACATGTTCACTCCTACCTGCCTTAGACACCTGAAAGTGACATCTCCTTTATGGCAATTAGCTGGATACGAATAAAACATCTTTAAATTACCAAAAAACTAACCCAAACACATAATATCAAACTTTCACTAAGCAAGATTGTGACAGACATGTATATGCACCTATAGTATTCCAGACAGTATTGGCACACTGTCTGTCACAAAGTGTGCCACCCCCCCCCCCCCCCCCCCCCCCCCCCCCCCCAAACAGGTCAAAAGAAAATTGAATTACAGGAAATGAGTTTTAAAAATGCGAAATTCTCTCAGCGTCATGGCAAAATGTGTAGTACAGATTGGGACTAGCTATAAAACTGCAGTATGCCACTGTATTGGCAATGTGGCACAATGCTAAACGTGCTACTCGTCAATGTTTAGGGATTTCCAGAGGGATCTCCTGTCCATACTCAGCTATTTCAGGAGAGGTGACACACAAGTACGGTCTTAAAATGCAGCCAGGGCTGAGGGATCTTGTAGAACTAATCGAACCTGACCCCACCTCCCGGCTCTTTCTCGGAACTGAACCAATGAACAGCTACTCCGGTCACACAGGTCCACTATGACACATAGGTCAGCAGCTGGCATCCTCTTTATATCCTTAGAAATAGACTGACTAGAACAGGCATCCCCATTCTATTTCTATGTTTACCAATCACCAGGGAGTCACAACACATGCCACCTGTTGCTACATGCAATTTTTCAGTGGTCTTGATGCAGTTCCAAGACTTGTTTTCTTCCAGTAGTATCACATATTATGTAGTTGAATCTCAGATCAAGGGTGAGAACTCCTTTTGGACACATCATAGTCCTAGGTAGATCCCACAGCAATAGTACACACTCCTCTTAGGAAATAAGTCCCTTGTTTTGAGTCCACCCCACAGTTACTACAGGTTGTAGCTGAATGTTCAAGAGGTTAAATTAAGGACTGATGAGTTCAGGAGAAGAAGCTGCGGAGCTGGAACAAGAAGAAGTGGTCCTCCTTGTTTTTACTTGTCCTGCAGCGGCCATTCATATAGTCCCAAGCAGAGCGCTTACAGTAGTTGTAGAAATGCTCCTCTGCTTTCTTCAGTGTGAGGTTCAGGTCCAGAGTTCCCTGCAAACTGCACATAGAGAAACACGGAGCGAAAGACTGATGAGTTTGGTTGTATTGCTTTGTAATGACAAGGCAAATATTTCAGAGGATGGACGGACGCAGATACACACACACACACACACACACACACCTATTGGTGAACTGGATGAGCTGCACGTCGTTCCTACAGCTCAGCAGGGCATCTCTGTTGTTCAATAATATGGTGGCACAGATGAAGAGTTCAAAGGTGAATTCCGTGTTGACGGCCTGTGCCTCAGACACTGGTTTATCCTCTGGAACCATCCCAGAACATCCGTTACAACACAAACAAACCACAAGAAGGACAACATACCATTGTTATAAGCAAATACAGAAGGACCAAAACTGTAAATTCATATTACCAATTGTATGGACATATACACAACATGATCGTCGAACATCTCATTCCAAAATCAGCGGTGGTCCCGTTCTGTGAGTTTGTGTGGCCTACCACTTCGTTGCTTCTACATATTTCCACTTTACAATATATAGTGTATTTGGAACCATAGGCTGTGCACTGTTTCTTATGTACTGTCACACATGTACTGTCACACATAGCCTGGGACTTGGAAGGATGGCCACAGGAGACTACCGTCTGTCCTACACCGTGACTACAGTCTCACCTATACCACGCCTACCGTCTCACCTTCAGTTGAAGTCGGAGGTTTACATACACTTAGGTTGGAGTCATTACAAATCGTTTTTCAACCACTCAACAAATCTCTTGTTCACAAACTATAGTTTTGGCAAGTTGGTTAGGACATCTACTTTGTGCATGACACAAGTAATTTTTCCAACAATTGTTTACAGACAGATTATTTAATTTATAATTCACTGTACCACAATTCCAGTGGGTCATAAGTTTACATACACTAAGTTGACTGTACCTTTAAACAGCTTAGAAAATTCCAGAAAATTATGTCATGGCTTTAGGAGCTTCTGATAGGCTAATTGACATAATTTGAGTCAATTTGAGGTGTAGCTGTGGATGTATTTCAAGGCCTACCTTCAAACTCGGTGCCTCTTTGTTTAACATCATGGGAAAATCTAAAGAAATCAGCAAAGGCCTCAGAAAGAAAATTGTAGACCTCCACAGGTCTGGTTCATCCTTGGGAGCAATTTCCAAATGCCTGAAGGTACCACATTCATCTGTACAAACAATAGTACGCAAGTATAAACACCATGGGACCACGCAGCCGTCATACCACTCAAGAAGGAGACTCGTTCTGTCTCCTAGAGATGAACGTACTTTGGTGCGAAAAGTGCAAATCAATCCCAGAACAACAGCAAAGGACCTTGTGAAGATGCTGGAGGAAACAGGTACAAAAGTATCTATATCCACATAACCTGAAAGGCCGTTCAGCAAGGAAGAAGCCACTGCTCCAAACCTCCATAAAAAAGCCAGACTACGGTTTGCAACTGCACATGGGGACAAAGATCGGACTTTTTGGAGAAATGAACTGGCCATAATGACCATCATTATGTTTGGAGGAAAAAGGGGGATTCTTGCAAGCCGAAGAACACTATCCCAATCTTGAAGCACGGGGGTGGCAGCATCATGTTGTGGGGGTGCTTTGCTGCAGGAGGGACTGGTGCACTTCACAAAATAGATGGCATCATGAGGGAGGAAAATTATGTGGATATATTGAAGCAACATCAAGACATCAGTCAGGAAGTTAAAGCTTGGTCGCAAATGGGTCTTCCAAATGGGCAATGACCCCAAGCAAGTTGTGGCAAAATGGCTTAAGGACAACAAAGTCAAGGTATTAGAGTGGTCATCACAAAGCCCTGGCCTCAATCCCATAGAAGATTTGTGGGCATTACTGAAAACGTGTGCGAGCAAGGAGGCCTATAAACCTGACTCAGTTACACCAGCTCTGTCAGGAGGAATGGGCCAAAATTCACCCAACTTATTGTGGGAAGGTTGTGGAAGGCTACCCGAAACTTTTGACCCAAATAAAACAATTTGAAGGCAACACTACCAAAGACTAATTGAGTATGTACACTTTTGACCCACTCAGAATGTGATGAAATAAATAAAAGCTGAAATAAATAATTCTCTCTACTATTATTCTGACATTTCACATTCCTAAAATAAAGTGGTGAACCTAAATGACCTAAGACAGGGAATTTTTACTAGGATTAAATGTCAGGAATTGTGAAAAACTGAGTTTAAATGTATGTAAACTTCTGACTTCCGTCTCACCTCGACCGTGCCTACCGTCTCACCTTGACCGTGCCTACCGTCTCACCTCGACCGTGCCTACCGTCTCACCTCGACCGTGCCTGCGAGCGATCCTCTCCTGGTAGCGGGCGCGGTCCACCTGCTGGGAGATGAGCTCCAGGTGGTCACAGCTCAGGATCTCAAAGAGACGCAGGGCATCACAGTGCTCAAACTCTCTTTGGAAACCCAGCAGCAGCCATCTGGGAGAGGGGACACACAAGTGTAAGTATACATATTTCATGCAAATACACCTCCTCCAATTAGTGGATTCTGCCATTTGAGCCACACCTGTTGCTGACAGGTGTATAAATCGAGCACACAGTCATGCAATCTCCATAGACAAATATTGGCAGTAGAATGGCCCGTACTTACGAGCTCACTGACTTCCAACGTGGCACCGTCATAGGATGCCACCTTTCCAACAAGTCAGTTCATCAAATTTCTGCCCTGCTAGAGCTGCCCCGGTCAACTGTAAGTGCTGTTATTGTAAAGTGTAAACCTCTAGGCGCAACAACGGCTCAGCCGCAAAGTGGTAGGCCACACAAGCTCACAGAACGTGACCGCCGAGTGCTGAAGCGTGTAAAAACCGCCTGTCCTCAGTTGCAGCACTCACTACCGAGTTCCAAACGGCCTCTGAAAGCAATACATTTTATTTGTAAGCTTCATGAAATGGATCTGAGATCATCTGAGATCATCATGCGCCATGCCAAGCACCGGCTGGAGTGGTGTAAAGCTTGATGCCATTGGACTCTGGAGCAGTGGAAATGCGTTCTCTGGTGTGATGAATCATGCTTCACCATCTGGCAATCCGACGACAGAATTTGGGTTTGGCGGATGCCAGGAGAACGCTACCTGCCCCAATGCACAGCGGCAACTGTAAAGTTTGGAAGCCCCCTTAGTTCCAATGAAGGGAAATTTCCTGTTTCTACATGACAATGCTCCTGTGCACAAAGCGAAGTCCATACAGAAATGGTCGAGATCGGTGTAGAAGAACTTGACTGGACTGCACAGAGCCCTGACCTCAACCCCATCAAACACCTTTGGGATGAATTGGAATGCCAACTGCGAGCCAGGCCTAATTGCCAAACATCAGTGCCCGACCTCACTAATGCTCTTGTGGCTAAATGGAAGCAAGTACCGGCAGCAATGTTCCAACATCTAGTGGAAAGCCTTCCCAGAAAAGTGGAGTCTGTTATAGCAGCAAAGGGTGAGACCAACTCCATATTAAAGCTCATGATTTTAGAATGAGATGTTCGACGAGTAGGTGCCCACATACTTGTGTAGTGTATGTACTGCAAACACATGTAGATGCAGTATATGCATGTGTGTTGTGCTGTGTACCTGTGACAGAAGGTGAAACTCTCCATGCTATCTGTGATCAGGTGGGTGTGGAGCTGAGGGTCCAACTCCTTCAGCAGTGCTGCCTCCAGCTCTGAGTGACAACAATCAAAACGTAAATAACATACCTTATTATCAAGTCTACCATATTATTACACATGTACAGAGAAGACAAAAAATGTATTAAAACTAACAACAAACCTATCTTCCTGTGCAGGCCGTCAGCGCGGAAGTCCTTGGAGAACTTCTCCATGTAGCAGGAGAAGCTCCAGTAGGTGTCCACTTCAGAGTCCAGCACCTCCAGGAATCGGCTACAAAGGTCATTCATCCCCTGGGCATAGCTTACCTCTGACCCCCAGCACATCAGCATGACACACACAGTATGAGGAAAGTAAGTAAATACAGTTACTTTAGCTTACTACTAAGACTAAGGGGATAATTTGAACATATATGCGTGTACATTTCTCATAAGTTCTGAATTTACTTCCATGGCAGATCGGGGCGGAAACGTACACGCACATTTGTCAAGTTAGGATTGTGTGACATTTTACTCTGCCAACATATATTTCTCCATTAGAGGGCTCTCTAACGACAGTATCTTTCAGTGGTTGGGTGACAACCGGCTCATGACTTTGATGACCAATATACAGTATTTGCAGCACTAAAAACTGAGATAGGCAGGATCAAAGATGAACAGAGAGAGAGAAAAGAAATAAAAAAATGACAGAAGCGAAAGAGAGACAATAGGAGAAAGATTACCTGGGTGAAAAGCAGCATATGTGATGAGAATATCCCTCAACACCAGCAGATTGCCCAAGCCTTCACCCCTGTAAAAGCAAACAAACCAAAAACACTAGGGTTGCAAAGGGGGAGAAAGTTACCGGTAACGTTACCAGTACACTACTGGAATATTGGACACTTTCTAGGATTTTAGGTCATTTTCATAACATGTAACAGATAAAATAAGATGTTTAAAAATGTGACAAAGCTGTTAAACATAATCCTTAATATGACACATTAATTTTTGAATAAAGTTGGTGTTTAATATGAGTGTTTCAGCATACAAAGGATATTCCATCTTTTTTTATACGCTTTTCTTTATTTGACTATGGGTATGTCAATATGTCTTTGTTGTAAACGTTTTGGGGCTGAACTGGTGGCAGTTGTGAAAGGTAAATAGTTTGGAAGAGTTTCAGAGGTAATTGCAAACAATTTCATTATATTTCATCTGTTTTTTCATTATGTAGGTCTATCCACTAGAACAGGGTTTCCAGGTCTTTTTCTTTGCAACCGCACCATGTAAAAACAGTGATGTAATAAAAGGCCAATGTTTACTTTTTTAACTGGGTCTATGACAGTCTATTACAAATCAGTTTGACAATACTTCAATCTAAAGGAAGTATGGTTTGAGGTGACTGAAATGCATCAGAAAGGTATTGGGAAGTTCAGAAGATCATCAGGCAATAATTTTACATGGTATTCTGTGTAGAAAAGATCATAATTGATGATATTCTATTCACCCAGTCTGATTTAGAGCCTGGTCTTGTCCACTCTGTTCTAATGAGTCCTGCGCAGCTTGAGGGAAACAGAAGACACATACGTATTCCTTATCTTTCAGTGAAGGGGTCATAATATTTTGTAGCTTAAACCGTAAAAAAAATTGAGACACATTTGTAGGAAGAAAAGAGAAACTGCTCTGTTTATTACAACCGTATCTAGCGGCTACTGGAGGTTACTAACAGAACCCCGGTTCTATGAACCAAGAGCAATTATTTATTTATTTTTATTTCAGTCGCAACCCCTAGTTTGGGAAACGCTGCACTAGAAACTAATAGACAATATGGACACACAGATGTAAAGATTAAGAAAATATCACTATTTTATATGAATATTTTTTTTAAGTTACCATAGATAAATTAACTGTCAATTACCAAAATGACTGACAAAATCTGATAACTTTGGTAAATGACCAGTAGTTTTGCAACCCTCGTTAAAACAAATCAGATCAAATACACTGATTCCTCGCACAAAAAGACTGAGAGCCTTAAAATGAGAAACTACATGTAGCCTACTGGCTTTATATGGGTTGTAATGTCAAGCTAAAAACCTTTAACGTTGTAACGACACAGCCTTCTTATCCTAAAACCAACAACAGGTAATCAGTGTGTCACTGCTTACACATGTTGACAGAACGAACACTTAAGGCCCTACTCCAATATGCCCTGTTGATTTAAGTGTTGAACTGTTTGTAGCCGACAGCCTGCCAGAGGAGTTTAAACAGAAATCCTGTAAAGCTTCCTGTTTCTGTTAAGTATTGAGCAACGTTCCCTGTAAAGGCATCAGCATGCTTTAGTTCGCCTGGCGCCTAGCCGAGCTCGGCTAACCGAAACCAAACTAATGTGATCGCTTACTCCAATAAAAAAAAAACCTTCGCTTGAAAAACTAGAAAAGAAGTGGCAATAGTACTGTTTGTCCATTTTGAGATGCCGAAGCCAGTATACACTTCCTCAATAAATCAGGATTCATTTAAGATAAAATTAATGACAGATTTCTTGAGTTG
Organism: Oncorhynchus clarkii lewisi; assembly: GCF_045791955.1. Taxonomy (NCBI): domain Eukaryota; kingdom Metazoa; phylum Chordata; class Actinopteri; order Salmoniformes; family Salmonidae; genus Oncorhynchus; species Oncorhynchus clarkii. The sequence goes on along the minus strand of NC_092149.1, from coordinate 19,028,921 downwards.
AGGTTTTTCTTAATCGTGCAATATTGCATCTGACTAGAATGTTTGGTGCAGTATTTCTCAAGTGAACAAAATGTGCATGAGGACGAGTCATCTCTTGTTGAATGACAACGGGCACTTCATTGAAGAATCCCTACTGGTGACCAATCTCCGACAAGGGGGTGTAGACTCTGGCTACCGACTTACTATTTGATCACCACAAAGTAGAGAATTCATCTGTGAGCTAATTTCATTGGCGCTCTATCTCAATGTACAGAGACTGAAGTTGATAATGAACTAAAGCCACTCACAAGTAGTAGGGTAGGTCTCGGTCTGTCCGAGGCACGTCCTTGTCGATGATTCGGATGGCCTCTTGGAGCTCCTCCAGATCAAAGGTCACCCGCTCAAACAACACCTCGGTTCAGGGGTCAGAGAAACAAAGATATTAGTGATCAGATGGACTATGTCATCATCTCAGACTTCAGTCTGTAACATACTGTAGACTGTAAAGGTCTGTAACAAGACATGTCAACCTCAGAGTGTGACCAGCTGTTAAGAGATTGTAAAATATAATATATATAATATTCAGTGATGCGATGACAGAGTGGATTATATTGACATGTCCATGACTAAAACACACAGTTTGTAACCTAACACCCATATCCTGGTGCAATATAAACTGACAACATTTCAAACAGACCCAAGCTCAATTACTGTAGGACATTTTCAATGCATAGCACTTCTGTTGAACATATTAACTATGAATAAGTGAATGGTCAATAGAGAACCTTTATGGTAATTTTGATCTCTTATACACTCAAAAATGTAAAGAGGGAGAAGCGGTTAAACCATATACTTTGCAGGGGTTTTGAGTGTACTTTCTGAGGCTGGTGGTTTACCTGGGCCTGTAGCTCCAGGAAGGACAGCCTCTCCCTGACCTCATCACTCTGGTTCTGAGCCTGCAGCTGGACCCTGTCCTGCCTCACATCGTAGTACCGCACCGCTGCCACCAACTCAGCTAGAAACACACACGGAGGGAGGAAGAGAATGGGAGGCAGGTGAGCGTGAGTGAAGGAAGCAACTTTACAGGAGGAAACCAGGGAGAATTTACAAAATTGGTTGAGCTCAGATTCCAGCATAAAGTTGATGAGTCTAGAATGAGTTGCTGAACAACAATAGATAGCAAGAGAGAGAGAAAGAGAGAGGAGTATAAGTTGATCTACATCCGGGCCCTACCATCGGTGCCATTTATACGCAGTCGGACGGCGGCAGGAAAAAGCTGCTGCCACTTCCTCTTCATGGAGTGGTAGCGGACGTTGAGCTGCTCCTGCAGTAGGGGGCGCTCCAGAGAGGTGGAGCTGCAGGGGTACATCCCGAACAGGAAACGCCACACCTGGCCACGCTCCGAAGGGGATACACCACCTAGACACATACAGCACAGGTTGAGTCCAGATACTTTACAATGGCTTCTTTCCTCCTGTGTGTTCCTTTTCCTCACTGATGGGAAACCACTGGACAGGTGAGAGATGAAATGACATGTCCACTTGGTGTTCTGGACTGGTAGGTCTCTCTTTAGCTTTTCAACAGAATCGACTCAGGTTATAATGGTGAGACAAGGATTTTTGCATAATTTCACAGGAATGTGAAGACAAGAACTAAAATATAAAAGATAAGCTATTGGATCAATTGGCCTCTGACTAGATATATCTATAAAAACATTTTGATTTTTTTATTTAACCTTTATTTAACTAGGCAAGTCAGTTAAGAACAAATTCTAATTTACAATGACAGCCTACACCGGCCAAACCCTAACAACGCTGGGCCAATTGTGCGCTGCCCTATGGAACTTCCAAACACGGACGGTTGTGATACAGCCTGGAATCGAACAGCGTCTGTAGTGACGCCTCTAGCACTGAGATGCAGTGCCTTAGACCTCTACGCCACGCGGGAGATAAAGTGGCTAATTTATTCCTTCTAGCTAATTTATCCCTAAACAAACTAGGATTTTCAAGGAATGAGTGGCTTATAATGGTTAGTGTGCAAAACAAGTCTTGATCCCCAGCGTGGAGACCTTTAGCCCCCTTCTTAGAGCTCTGACAGTGATCATTATATAATGTTTTTGCACCATAGTCAATGCAGCTAATGATATCGCACCAGAGGAGAGAAGTAATGTGCATCGATGAAAGGGGGGGGGGGGTTCCCCATGTTCCTGGTTACATTTTCTGATAAACCCAGTCACAGTAGTAACCCCTCTGTAGTAGTATACCATGTACCTAGCTCACAGAGCTCTACCTTGCGTGCAATGGAAGACTCATGACTCATGATTTTCAGCACAATGAAGCCCTAGGGGTTCCTAAGTCAGTGGGGGGTTCAGTGTTTACAGTCAACACTATGCACCCTGAGTCCTACATCTTGGTCATATACTGTAGCCGTTTCCCCTAACCACTGATACATGGTCAGATATTTTGTCATCCCTAAATGGTTAAGGTTATGATTGGTAGTTGGATAATCTGATCCTTGAAAACATGCGAGTGAAGGCCCTGAGTGTACCGGTGACTGTAACTTACACACTGATGCAGATAGAAGCTAGAAAGTATACTGTCCCCAGCTATTCACCCATTCAGCTCAGGATCAGCTGTGTGTGGACTGTTGATGTCATACCCACAAACCATGATTGATGGATTTCATGTGAATAATGATTTTTCCAACGTCTTGACTGGTAACTGTAAAACCAAACCATTGTCTGTTTCTAAAAGTCATTTTCGGAGTCTTTGCTTGAGGGGTCTCAGTGAGGTTTGATTTACATGGCTTTCTAGAGAATGGTTGAACTGTAGTGCAGTCAGCTAGCTCCCCAGGAAAACATCACTTGACTTCCTCTTGACTTGTAGATAGTGATAGAGCAATACCAAATATGGGAAACCCAGCACTGGGAAACAATTTAACTGTACTTAATTTAAACTTTATGATAGGCTCCAGCATACTGGCCCATAATGTTTAAATATGAAATAATTGTCAATCAATTAATATGTTGAATTATGAATTGCTGAATTGGCAGTGATTTATGCCCATAAATTTCTCTTTAGCATATCGTATCCCATCCTTACCATTCTTGAAAATGTGCATCAGCAGCCTGGACTCGTCCACTCTCCCTTCTACGTCCATAACGCCAGGTAACCCGAGAGGTGTCGTGGAAGGAGCAGGAGCGTTTACCAATGGTACTTGGTACAACTGCTGGTTGCCAAACTCCGCCGTAACATGATTGGCAGGTGAACTTCTTTCCGTTGTTCCATTATTGCCCTTTGTTTTAATAAGGGGAGTCCCACATACCCCGAGTTCTTTGGCGGTACTTTCACGACCGGGAATATCGAGTGCAGGTGAGTGCGGTAGCCCGTTCTCCTGTAGAGTGTCCATTATGTATATTCTCACTAACGACACGAAGTGTAAAACACAAACATTCCTCCCCGTGAAACCGGTTTGAGTGCCCGCTACATTTGTTTGTTGCAAAATAAAAAGTTGTGTTTTACGTTCCTTTCACTTTTATGTGTATGCTGCGCTCCGATTTTAAATGGAATATGCTTCAATACACAGGAGTTAGGACATTTTCCAGTTCAGGCAGGAATCCGTGATGTGAAGGACTTCTATGCTCTGCCCACTTAAACCTCACGACCAAAGATCTTCCTGTGAGTCAGTCATATGACTGAACCTTACTGTTTTGTGTGTGTGTGAGGCCTACATTCGGGTTTTTATGTCGGGTTGAAAGCCGCAATTCTTCCGCTACATGAGCATTTTAACGCTACCTAGTGGTTTTTACGAGATAACTATTTCTACTGTATAGGGCTAGGCTACACATGGTCAATCTGGCATAAGCGTTTGAAAGTGAAACGCCTTCATTCATATTCTTGGCATTTTATGATGGACTAGGCCTACAGCTAACTAGTCTAAACTGCTCTTTTATCACCCTACACCCAAATATTTACATTTCCTCCCACACTATGAATGGAAGTGGTCTGTGAAATGCAAATTCAGTGCAATACTAAAAGTACAAACTAATGACTAACATAATGACCATACAATATGTTGGGCTTTTTTCCATTAATGAATTGATTAACTACTTAACATTTTTTTATTTAACCTTTAAATTGTCCAAATTACATCTTTAAGAACTGATTGTGAGGCCTCCAAGCACTATGATGACCAACAGCTTCACTGCCAGAAAAGCATAAAAATAAAAGAGTTGCATCTCTGAAGTATTCTCCTCTTCTGCACCTTAAGAACAAAATCGTATTGAAAACATTAACTACAAAGGGAAGGACAACTGTCATCTGTATGATAACTTGATACATTTTTGAGCAATACAATAGCAAGGGAATAAATGTGATATTTTTTTTACCTAATATGTGCATTTTCTTTGTTGTGTTACCTGGGATAACTGAGGTAAATATTAACCCATAAGGTGTGTGTGTAGCCTCGCTGATGAGGAGTCTTGTCCCATTGCCATGGTACTGCTTGTCCTTCCCATTGACGCAGCACTGCAGAGTGCAGAAGTAGTAGCCTATGTCATGCAGCTCTAACCAGATCATCAGGATGCTTGTATCTGTTGTGTTCAGGTCGTAGGTTTTCTGAAACCTCCCCTTGAATCGGGGCAAGTCACCCATCTCCCTCCACACCTTCCTCTGGCCATGTGTGGCCGTGTTGATGTACCACTCTGCCCTGCAGCCAGTGATCAGCTCCCCGCTGTCCGACAGGACACGGCATCCCATGGAGACTTTCTGGCCCAGTGTGCTGGTCACCACAGGGTTCTGGTCCACCCATACACGACAGAAAGCCTGATGAGGGACTGGACAACGGAATAGACAAATACTTGTGACAAATGTTCTCGTTATGGTATAATTAAGCAATAAGGACCAAGGGGGTGTGGTATATGGCCAATATGCCACGGTTAAGGGCTGTTCTTACGCACAACGCAATGCGGAGTGCCTGGACACAGCCCCCTTAGCCGTGGTATATTGGCCATATATCACAAACCCCTGAGGTGCCTTATTGCTATTATAAACTGGTTACCAACGTAATTAGAGCAGTAAAAATACATGTTTTATCATACCCGTGGTATACGATCTGATACACCACGGCTGTCAGCCAATCAGCATTCAGGGCTTGAACAACCCATTTTGTAAATAACTATATTTCTGTCAAGAGGATGACTTTCTTTGCCATCAAGACAAAAGAGAGTATACAATAGTGAAACTAGATGCACCTGTTAACATTGGGGTTTGTGTCTGCCAACTGCAAAAAAACTAAATTAAAACCCAAACAAGATAAAACCATTACCTTTGAGAAGGATGATCACAATTAGGACAATGTGAAAGGTAGCCATTCCTTACAGCAACAAGAAGAGCCAAATAATTAGCATGTTGTGTTATACCTAAAGTCCGATTTTATGGGTTGAATAGTGGAAGAATTTCATCCAGACAAGAGATTCAAAGAAGAAATTGACTACATTTGTCATTAAAGTCTTACCTTATGCCCCCAAATAGTACCGCAACAATTACAATAACCAACTTTACTTCCTTAACTTCCATTTCCTGTTGCTCTAGCTACACTGTTGAGGTAAAAAAAAAATATATATATAGATGAGTCAAACCCACTGTGGTTTCCAATGTAGGTTTTTGTGAGCAAATGTCAGTTGGTTGTGGATATCAGAAATATTTAATGTTTAAATCATTGACCTTGCAAAGGCCTAAAGAATAAAAAGTGGTTTTGTTTTTCTACTTTAAAAGTTCCAGAGAGGGGTGAGAGAAAGACAGAGAGGGGTGAAATATAGAGGGGTGAGAGAAAGACAGAGGGGTGAAAGATAGAGAGGGGTGAGAGAAAGACAGAAGGGGGTGAGAGAAAGACAGAAAGGGGTGAGAGAAAGACAGGAGAGGGGTGAGAGAAAGACAGAGAGGGGTGAGCGATAAAGAGGTGAGAGATCGAGACAGGGATGAGAGAAAGGCAGAGAGAATATATGAGAAATGTTTTCTGCGTTCCTGATCATGCATCAGTTACACTCATACTCACTACCCCACAATCCCCACCCCGTGGCAGCCCCTCTCTAACATAATACCTAGCT